>NC_056600.1:13931255-13931372 GCF_018340385.1 Cyprinus carpio
GGTCGATGGCCACAGCTCCCCAGATAGCAATGAGTCGGCGGACCACCGGCGGCGCACCCCAGATAGCAATGAGTCGGCGGACCACCGGCGGCGCTCCGGCGGCAGTAGAAGCGTCAG
>NC_056600.1:13932372-13932790 GCF_018340385.1 Cyprinus carpio
CTTTCTGCTCATGTTTTCGGTGCAGTTAAGAAGAGAATCTATGGTTTCATGTGCTAAATACAGTACTCTGAAAAACTGCAGAGCTGCTCAGGATCCTCTTTGTGGCTGGTGTGTGAACACTCACAGGTCAGCCTGCCTATTTCAAGCGTGATATTTCACACATCACACATGTCTGCTCTAGACTGCATCTACACTAAATATGCCTAGTTGTAGAAAAGCATGTCAATATCATTGCGTTGGCTGAAGTGAATTCAGGAAGTAAATGCATCACTCAGAGTTCTCTCTCTCTTTCTGTTTTATTTTAGGATGCATGTAAAGATCTATTTCCTGAGATGGTAAGAACTTCTGTAAATTTCTTATATCAGCAGCAGGTGTGTCACAATCACCACTTTTTAAATGATGTATACAGTATATTATT
>NC_056600.1:13932865-13933084 GCF_018340385.1 Cyprinus carpio
CATTGAAATACTGCAGTCATATGGACTTTATATGGATTTTGTGCTGGTTTATGGTGTTTCTTTACTGAGCCAAATCTTTTGNGACACAACTGTTTTCATTTCAGATGACAGAGAATTCTTCAAGAAAGGTAGACATCAATATTTAATTTTTTAATTTTTTTTTTTCATTTGAAAAACATTTACAAGATTACTTTTTTACCAACCATTGCCCTCTTCTCA
>NC_056600.1:14533824-14698824 GCF_018340385.1 Cyprinus carpio
GGCGATGGGCGTTTGCGTGAGTCCCATTTGAGCTGAAAGCCCCCTGTGGGGGTGTATTAAGGTAGAGCGTTCTGCATTAGACTTCTCCAAATCCCTTTCATCTTCAAATGTAGTCCCATTAAATCATATGCATACATGGGTGACTCGACCAAAGTAATCAACATGCAGCGATTGGTTTTCTCATCTGAGGCTCGCGCTGCACATCAAAGCCTTCAGGACTCACTACAATGAGCTTTTTGATCTCACCACTCAAATTTAGAGCCCTCATGTGTGAGTTCATGTGCCCTTGAGGCTAAAACTCTTGTGCACATACACTTGGACACACATTTCTCTGACATTTTTATGTCACCTCATTTATAAAATCAATTAGTCAATGTGAAATCAAAATTGACCCTAGTTACTTACACATCGCTAGTCTTTATGCACAATTAATCAGTGCACATTATTATTACAAAGAAAAATGTCTGTTTTGGTAGTCTTTCAACAAAACAAAATAAAATAAGCCCCTCAAATGAAATCTTTTCAGCTGCCACATCTTTTCAGCTGCCAGATAGTAACAATATTTAATGCAGTATGCAGTAATTTAAGGTTAAAAGAGCTTGAAATTCACATTCGCTTACTAGAACCCACCCAGTCATGTTCAATAGTATTATTAAATATTATAGGGATTATGAGAATTTAACCTTATTATGCAATCGCTTTGCAAGGTTATCCATTTAAAGATTTCTTTCTTTACTGCAACTGAAATATAAAAATGGATTTAGCATTAGTATCAGGCCCTGGTGAATGTAAATAAAGGTTATAGCAATGATAGCAAATAAAGACAGATTTGAATAAAAAGCAAATTTGCCATTCACAATCCACTGCAAACTCATATTCAGTTTTGGCTCCATTCTACTATGGAATACCCACATCTCACAATCCAGTCAATTCCTGAAAGATAAAATGAAATGGATTGTAGATGCAGTTTCATGTTGACTTTTCATTCCTTATATCTTCCTCATAGCACATAAATATTATTAAGCATTCACAAAATAATCACTGTCTCTGTATTGTTTATATGCTCTCATCTACAACTTTGCCTAAAGATAATTGCATTATTAACTCGTTATTTTTCTCCATTCATTCTCTCCCTCTTTTATGGATTCTTTACCAATGATCAATTATAACTTAAGCCATTGCTGAGCATTATTGGTACAAAGCAGGGCCAAGCAAGATTGTGTGCACATAGACAAGAGCATCATTGATTTATTACATAACTGTCATTGTGACATTTCACAATATCACTGTGTTTATACCTTTGATTCTCTCCAAAGGGCACTCAGATCCATCACCACGGCAACACCGTACTAAAGGAAGTGAACCTTTGCTACTTTGTTCTTTACCCATAATTCCTGGTATAGTAGCCCACGCAAAGTTTGACATAACTTCATAAGCAGTGTAAACTTTAAGTGAGAGAATGAAAGCGATGTACCTGCATGCAGAAAAGACTTCTTGTTCTGAGCTCTTCTGTTTTTAGTGTGTCATTCAGCTTTTAGAGTCTAGCTGGGGTCTGCTTCTTTCTCAGATGTCCATAATGCTGCAGCAGCTGTATATTTATTTTGCATATAAGCGAAGATTGTCAGATTGAAAAGGCAGGTGCAGATGTGAATCAACTGTTTCACTATCTTATCGATTCCAGAACTTCATAATCTCAATACCTCCACTGCCTAAATCTCAGGAGAGCGCAAACAGAGGAAAAAAAAATTAAATAAATAAAATTCTGGTAAATACAGGAGTATAATCATTCAGTTGCTGATATTTTGTAGCATCCCCTTGTGGGTCAGTCAATGGCTGCTTTTGTATTGATTTCAGTCTGCCTAATGTTTGTATTTTATAGCGCTGCTCTTATGCGGACTGACTTTCTGTATGGGAAAAACATATGTAGCTGAAGGCCTATCTGAAAAAAAAAAAAAAAAAAAAAAAAATATATATATACCCATATATATATATAATTTATATATATATAATATATATATAAATACTATATATATATATTCATATATAATAATAATAAAAAAAATGCTGAAAAGTCAGCTTTGCTATTGCAGGAATAAATTACATTTTAAAATATATTACAATAGGAAACAGTTATTTTAAAATGTAATATTATTTCACAATATTAATATTTTTAATGTATAAAAGTAAAAAAAAAAAAAAATCTTACCAACCTCAATTTTTTCAAAAGTATTTAGTCTTAAAATTGAAAAAGAAACTTTATGCTACATATCAGGTATTTCATAAATTTTATCCCTCTCTCTCTCCTCCATTATCTGTCCTTTTTCCTCTGCATTCCTCCATCTTTCTCCAACTTTGTCAAGCACTAACTATAAAGCAGCAGCAGCAGCAGCAGCAGCAGGGAGTGTGATGACCATGTTGCTGAAGGTCTTTTGGAAAGAGTTCAGGAGACGCAGCCTCAGATTTACATGACAGGGGCCGTAAATGGCACTCTAATTTGCATGCTGATGTATGTCCAGCAGCAGATATATGTCATCACCCTGCCAAGATCTTCAGACTGTCACAAAAAAGAAGAGGAAAAAAAATACTCCAAAGAAAAGCTTGATGCAAGTATGTAAAAATGTGCCTTAAATATTACACACAAAGTAACCATACAAACCTTCCTTAAAAAAAAGTCTGAAACTCTGAAAAGCCAGACCCACTTCTTTCTCCTGTAGAGATGTGAACCTCCCACTAGACACCCAGAAATATCATTGTGTTGCTTAGCAGCTCTGCTGGTTCCCCAGGTCTCATTGAACCAATGGAGCAAACGTAATGGCTTAGAATTCTCACATTTATCTCAGGGCAGCTTGTCTGTTGTTCCGGTTTAAAGGGGGTTAGAGCTGATAGTGGATTGAGGACACACCACTAATGTGTTTGAGGGGGGAATACTGTGATGTTAGGGCCATAGACATGTTAAAATTAAAACTGACCCTTGAGTGTTTGAGATGTACAAGCTCCATTAAGCACTTAATGCTGTCGTCATTTTAGAAAATAACTTTATTCTCTGTCTTTCTCTCATCCTCCCTTCCTTCTATCGGTTCCTATACCTCCATCTCCTGGGTCCTCTTTTACTGTCACCTAGTTTTCCCTTCACGTCCAGCATATTAAGTAAAAAAAAATGTGGAATTTGATTTGCGGTTCCGTTTATGGATTCTGGGGAGGACCTGGTCAGCGCTGACAGCCATGAGCCCAAATTACTCTTACATCCACTCTGACCAGGCCACGGGCAGAAAATGTTGAATCTCATTACCGTGTGCCTCAGTCTGCTCTCGTGAGGGGACTCGAAATATGCTTCGCCCAAAATTAAAGTTTGAGAATGAATGCAATGGATTTTAAATGTGATTGAATATGACATGTCATTTATGAATGGCTTGTATGAAAGCTCCTGAAATGTCAACATAGCTGAATTATTCACAATAGCTCTGTTCTAAAGCCTAGCGAGACCCTTGCTGTCTAATGTCATTGTAGGCACCAAACTGAAATGTAGGCATTTGAACTGAAGTGAAACCTCATACGTGACTGATTTGGAAAGATCTACACAGGCAAATGAACCACACAGGAGACTCATCTGACAATTGATTGCAGTGGCATTTAAAGTTAGCATGTTGCTACGCTAACTATGGTGTAAAAGGATTATAAGACTATAGAATAATATAAGACTATGGGCAAGATTTAGTAAACACGGCAAATTAGTGTGAGAGCGCAATTCCAAAACAGTGCTGATGGGCATGGACATTTCTGCGGGTGATTTACTGACAATGCACAAATTAAAGAACACAGACACAACATCTCATTTACATATCAACCAACGCAATAGGCTATATCAAGTACAGCACAAATTGCAGAGCCGATGCTCATCAGGTGTGGGTGATCCAATTACGTATACGAATAATACACGTATAAAATATATATATGTGTGTGTGTGTGTGTGTGTGTGTACCGCATATATAAATACACACACACACACACACATTATATATATATATATCTATATATATATATATATATATATATATATACATATATATAAATATATATATATATATATAAAAGAAAAATGTTAAGTTTGTGAATTTAAAATATTGATATAATATCAATTATACAAACAAAAAAACAATAAACACAAACAAAAACTTTCAAAATATATTACACAAATATATAAATAAAAACAACTACACACAACATAAAAAAACACAAACAAAAACACTACCCCCTAAACAAAAACTTTTATTTTGGATGCAAATAAATCGCGATTAATCATTTGACAGCACTAATCGATATCAGTAAAAATTAATCGACTCCTACAAATGAATGTTTAAAAAAATAATTAGGAGCAAAAATAACTGTGTCCATGCCTTTTCAGCACTAATTCTTCACTGCATGTCTTCAGCAAATCCTGACAGTACTATTTTAACAGCAATATTATGCATGATGTCAATCATCTTATGTATTTGAAAGATACATTTCTGGTCAAAAGTTTGGCATCTGTTTTTTTGTCTGTGTCTGTATGTCTTAGAGAGCAGTTTCCTTTATTCACAGAATTGATTACTTATTTTTATTTATTTTCACTTGCTTATTTGAGAAGCCAGAAGTTGCATTACCTAACTATGCTGCAAAATACTCATTAGCCCCTATATAGAAAAGCAGATGAGCAGTGCCCTGAGCTCCACAGATCCTGAGTCAGCCTGTGACTGTTAACCCCAGTGGAAAGCTCAGTCTATGCAGGTCTCATAACCACTGACCTCCAAACATCCAGGGTCAGGTTAAAAGAACCCAGACCCAGCCATTAGGAGCAAGCAATATCCTCAAAAGGCTCATCATCAAACTGGAAAGCTGAAATAGTCATCAACCAAAGCAAGTTCTAAAAATGTGTCGACCAAACCATGGCAGTTTATTTGTGCATTTTGCTGCCTAGACATTTCCCATAATGAGCTGATAATGCACTCCTTCAGGTAAAGGTGGCAGAGGACAAAAAGAGAAAAGTTAGAGTACATCAGTTGTAGCAAATTTGTGTGTGCACGTCTACATCTCAGTTCTGATTTTCTATTTGTCTATGTCAATTTTTTTTTGCCGAACGACAATTTATGTGGCATGTTTTACATGAGTTCTTGCTTTTCTACACCTGATTCCCTGGTTTGCGCTATGAAATATTCATTCTGATGTGTTTGTTCACTTTCATTTCTTGGCAACATTTTGACAGGAAAGCCAACCCTCAACCAATCATGATTCATGTAGTATTTCCCTGTGGCCCCTCCAGATATCTGCAGATAAAATATTTCTGCTGATGTTGTATTTGGGTCAGGGAGAGCCCATTCCAGTCCCCTTCCTTTAAAAAAAAAAAAAAAAAAAAAAAAAAGCTCTGTGGTTATTTATAGGTAGAAAGGCCTGCCTTACATTCATCAATATTGTACACACTAAAATCAACCCTACAAAAATAAATAAATAAAATAAAATGAAGACAATAACTTTTAAATCAGGGCAGCTGTCAACACTTTTGAAAGACAGAATTATTCCCAACTGAGTTTAAAAAGTATTTTGTTGGTTGGACGAAATATTCTGTCATTTGCTCATCTTCATGTCATTCTAAAACTGGATTTTTTTCTTCTTCAATGGAACACAACAGGAGAAACTTTGAAGAATGTTTGCTTTTTTCAATTCTGTTACAATAAATAAGATGATTACTGTTAACTAAAATTAAAATAAAAACCATGAAAACAAAAAATTGCTACTTGGAATAAAATTATCTTTAGCCTAAATTAAAAAATCATTCTAGTTTATCTTAATATAATAAAATAACTAAAACTGAATTAAAATTAAATGAAAACTATCTAGACAAATCACAACAAAATAAAAACTTTAACAAATTAAAATGAAAACAATATAAACAAAATATCAATTAAAATATTAATAAACATGACTTAATAACCAGATACTTTTGGATGCAAGTATCTGTATTTGCCATTGTCCTTATAGTAGGACTATACTAAAAAGAGAGAGAGAAAAAAATGTACTGATGTACATTTCGTTTTTTACAGTGTATGTACTTCAATGTTAGCAAAGTCTTATTTCTAGTGAATCTGCTGAGAAAGGATCACAGATATGAAGGTCAATGACAAGGGTTCACAGTTGTTTACAAGGAAGTGTTTTGTGAAAGAGTTCTGGACTTGGGCACCTATTATTGCCGTTATCATTGGTCT
The DNA here is from genome assembly GCF_018340385.1 of Cyprinus carpio. Classification (NCBI taxonomy): domain Eukaryota; kingdom Metazoa; phylum Chordata; class Actinopteri; order Cypriniformes; family Cyprinidae; genus Cyprinus; species Cyprinus carpio. The sequence goes on from NC_056600.1 coordinate 14,540,061, forward strand.
TGCACTATAGAGTCCGTTGAACACCACGTTTGACCCAGGGGTGAAGCTGGGCTATTGAGTCTGCTTATCTAATGTGCTTTTTTTTCACACTTCAATTGATGGGTTTTGTGTACCATCAATAATTTAGTCAGAGATTAATTTCACTGTAGAATTTACGTGTTGGAAAAGCTTTCAGCAATCAGATAACATTTATAAGGCTTCGGTCGAACTGGAGCAGGGAGGCTGAAACACCACGCATATGCTTTATCGAGCCAAACCTCATCAAATTCCCCTCAGAGTTGCCCAGTCGAATGGGTTCGTCATTTCCCTTTCAGCAGAACCCCCTCAGCTTTCCTTCATTACCCACAAATAGTGCAGCTCAACCCTTATTGAACAGTCCTAATAGTCCTCCCACCCAGTTTCTATCTATAGTGCTGCTGCTGACAGGGGTTTGCGTTCCGGATTAATCCTGAGTCTCTGAAAGGCTGTGTGCTCCGTTATGCCATAAGCAGATGCGCTGAAAGTTACCCGTGGTGTAGTTGATGTATTAGCGGACCCACTTTATATTAAGTGGCCTTAAATACTACAGTTTGTACTTACATTTAAAATAATAATTGGTACAATGCACTTATTGTGTGCATACATATTTTCACATTGTACTTACCTGCATGTAAATACAGCTGTAATTAATTTCTGTAATTACATTTATAATTACTGTTGACCCATCCCTTACACCTTAACCTACCCATAGCACCAAACCTGTCTCTAACCTTACCTGTATCCCACCTCAATAGCAGCAAACTTATTTTGCACTACAATATGAATGCAATAGGTACAATATACGTTGTTTTTTTGTTTTGTTTTTTTTTACATTTTTTATTTTATGTAAGTGCATAGTAGTTAATGCTACTTAATATAAAGTGGGAGTAAATTAGTTCTTAGAAAACTTGTGTTTAAAGGTCATGAGTAAAAATACATAAACTTCCTTACACCATGAGTTTTTTTTAATTAGTTGTTCAAATATTAATAAGCAGTGGAACTAAAAAAAAAAACTTCTTAATGGTTTTCTTTCAATTTTATTTTTAGTGAGGCTAATTAATCATTGTTCTTCACTGCTTCATATCAGGACAGTTTTATTACCCTGATCTTATTGATTATTGACTCAAATTATTGACTTGATTTTTACCCTTAATATTTTACTTTGAATAAATTAATAAATTTAATGAATTAAATGTCTCATTTCATGGATCCCAAAGGTATTTTGTAATATCAGAAAAGTAAAAAGTAAAAAAAAAAAAAAAAAAAAAAAAAAAAAAAAAAAAACACGGCAAACTATACTAATGGATTTAATATACAAGTACAATTTGAGCTCAAGTTGTCAACAAGGCTGTATACAGGATCTGTTAGTCAATATTACACTGGGCCCATCAAAGTGTCATTTTGTACAAACATCAATAAGAACTAGAGGTCTTCAGATGAGTTTCTCTAATAAGTCCCTACAGAAAGATAATAGAATGGATTGATCAATAGCCTAGAGCTGGAGAGATTCAGAGATCTTGATAGGGGAACTTAGTTGAGGCAGTTTTAATTCAATTGGTATCAATTCTGTTCACACTGTGTTTTGTCCAGGATAGCTCATAGTAAGGTCATCTTAAACGAAGGCAAGGACTTAATGAAATGCTAGTGAGATTTCTCCAATCATAAATCACATCTGTGCGCTTAAAGCCAAAGAGCACAGACTGGTTTCATAAGCACTGTAGCTGTGGTTTTTCATTGACAGCACTATAGGCCTAATATGTGTCCAGGAAGTCACCAAGCTGGAAACGAACTTAAAGCACACAGTGTTTAGATGATATCTTTGAATTTTCTCTGATTCACAGCAGACACTTGGGAACGGTTCTTAGCACATCCAATATCAGTGGCATGATGAATAACTAGATCCTTGCAAAAACCTCAATCAATCACATGTGAATGTTTTCAGCTCCTGCAAAACACTTCTGCGTGTACCATGTGCGTTAGCAAATCTGATCAATGAAGAGATCTCCATCTCCTACACGTCTAAGTGTGGCTGATTGATGGTTTCATTCGAAAGTTGCCTGAAGCTGTAGAGCACAGCTTCGGCATCTAAAAACACACTTACTGTATGATATTCAATGTTAAAAACAGCTGATGAATTACAAAGTAAACTTGTGTGACTTAGCCAAGACGGCGCTGCTGTTAAGGCCAACATTGATGTTTTTATCTTTATTTACATAAAATAATAAACATTTAGGTTTTTGGGACGCTGCCAGAAATGCAGAGCGAGATTTGGCAAGGAAGCAAGCTTTTCTGAGTATGTACTGTACTTTAGTCCTCAGAACTGCTCATTAGCTTGTATTTTGTTGAGTTCACATTGCCCTATTAAGTGTGGGCATCAAGTTTAAGTTGATGGTTGGGCATTATCATGGGACCTTCAGTGATGTATACAGTGACTAGAACAAAATGAAGAAGAACAGCACTGGCTTCATCTAAGTGAAAAGGCAAAGGAGCATTTGTTGTACACAGCTGCCTGCAGAGCTTTGAGAGTAAAAAAATTAAATATTGTATTAAATGGCAGCTATTCTTTATTGCTGGCTATGAGCCACCTGACCTCTTGTTAGAGGAAGCCAGAGGAAGTAAATGTGTCTTTATACTTTAAAAGCCACAGGGCAGGGTCCTGAGAAAACCTCACAAATCAGTGTTTTTTTCTGCCTTGTTGCTTCATCCTGTTGTAAATGAGATGTTCCTAAGAGCACCCGTGCTCCATTTCATATGCAGATATTATTCTTACCGCCAACACATGTCTTTCTCCAGATGTCTCTGGGAAGCAAAGGTGACAGACGTTTGTGCAGTTACTCATCCCTAAATAGGCCCGAGAGGACTGGAGTCTGAATGAAAGATGACCCGGGTAGGTGGATGGCTTAAAGTCACCCATTTAAGATCAGAGAGAAATGCATAGGTCTGTAAAATCGGGAATGCTGTAAATATGTCTTACATTAAAATGTCTTATGGCGCTTTGGTTGCATATTATAAATTATGATATTTCTTTGACTAACAGAACACAAGGGCATGCATAAGGGAAATTGGATTGGCTTCTGTTTGAATTACGGTAAAGGATATTTTTTGCAATTGGCCCTGAAAGAGAATTCTCTAACCAGGGAATTTTTTTTAACCCTTTAAAAAAAAATAATAATAATCCATATGAAACCAACATGAAAAGTACATTTGTAAGAGTTAATTAGAATAGACCTAACTATTTAGACCTACATGAAATTACAATAAATGGACAAGGACAGTTAAATAATAAATAAAAAAATTTTTTGATGACAGTTTAATTGTGTTAAAGTTATGACAACTTCATTTACATTCTATAAACTGTATTATTTTATGGAATTTTAATGAATTTTCTCTTTAAAATGTTTAAATATTCATTAATATTAAAATAAAAATGTTGAATAGCTAATATGTGATAATTTAGTATGAACTAGCATTATATTCACACTTGCAAAGTGATGAAAAAAAAAGAAAAGAAAAAAACCTGAACATGGCTTTTCTTTTTGTCATTTTCTCTCTTTTCTCTGAAGTTTTCCCATCAAGCAAGTGACACCTCCCACTAGTGGCACAATGACACAGCACAACTAGATTTCTCCTATTATAACTAACGAAGCTGTGAGTGTGACAACTGCTTATTATAATACAAGCAAATTCAAAAAAGGCAATTAGCTATTTTCAACAAAAATCCAAGGCTTCTATTCCTATAGCAGCCATATTGAATGTTACTTTTTCTCGCATCCTCTCAAACGAGCATCTGTTACACCGTTGGCATTGTTGTGTCTTGTACACAAAAAGTCACCATCGTTCAACAGCCACAGTAGAAACACAAGTGGCGTCAAGTTAGCCAAAAGCCTGAAGTGCCTTTCCTGCCCCAGATTCTCAGCCTCAGGATTGGGTAGGGGAATAGATCAGATTAGTTAATTAGACAGATTTGAGCTTGTTAATTCTTGTCCCAGAGTCTTCAGACATGTTCCTCATCCATCTGGTAAATGACCCAAGAGAAGATGTGGTTTAATCGTCTCCCTCTCTCTGTACATCTTAATTAACTGCAGCTCCCTCCTCTTTACTGGATTTCAGCTGAGGCCTGAAACCATATTGCGTTTATGTGGGATTTATTTTTTTTCTCTTGCATTAAAAACATTCTGGTTCTGTTTGGAGGACCACCTGTTAAACAGAGATGGCCATGTTCAACATTGAGCACTAGCTTACATTCAGTACATATGTATATAATAAAGTTATGTAATGCTCTTATCTACTCCTCTCTTCCACCCTCAATACCCATGGCTGAAGTGCCCTTAAGCAAGGCACTGAACCCCCAGTTGCTCCCCGGGCGCTGAATATAGCTGCCCACTGCTCCAGGTGTGTGTTCACGGTGTGTGCACTTGGATGGGTTAAATGCAGAGCACCAATTCAGAGTATGGTTTACCAAACTTGGCAAATGTCACAATTATGTAACAGTAAATGATGCCATTTTTGGAGAAACTTTTTAAAAGATTAGTGTTTCTAAAGTGTAACTAAGCGAGTATCAAATAAGTTTTGCTTGAAATTGTGTGTGCGCTGAATGGCCTTAAAATAAATATTATGCAGGATACATCTTTATGTCAGTAGGTGGCGACAAGTGACTATTTCTAAGTTAGTCATTGAATCATTAATTTTACTGATTCATTCTAAACTCTGATTCATTCAGGAATGAAATAACACTACTTTGTGTTGCTTGCAGATGTGCAGTGTTTCTGCAGTGTCTTGGAAATATTTTTGTTGGCCAAGCAAACACAACAAAATATTAAAACGACTTGCAACATAGTGGCCAAAATGCAACTTATTTAATATTAGCTTGTTTACTGAACTGCTGTATAAGCACACTTTGTTTGTGCTGTTTATCCGACTGTCAGCATGCCTGTGATTACCTGCGGCACTCTGGCACTCTTGCTTGTGATATTGCTTAAATCTGACACAATGACTTTCATTCATTTTTAATCGTAACTTTAGTTACAAATATCCTGAAGTACATTTTTGAGCCACAGATGCCATATATAGGCTCTAGCATTGCACATCCTAATATTACAGTATATACTGCAGACTGCACTATCAAGTTTTTCCTGAATGGACTTTTCTTTGGAGGTAAGAATAAAGTATTTTCCTCACTCCAATTCATGTGTTTTCCATCACAGTTTCTACACTTTCTTCTCAAATGCTGAAACGACAGTGTGACAGTTGCATCTTGTAGTGTAGCAGCTTGTGTGAATGAGAGGCCCGTGTAGACCACTGCAGTGGCACCACACACCAAAACCTCCTCCCTAACCAGGCTAATGAGTTCTGATGCTAAGCGTGCACAGTGGCAGGGTCATTTTGCAAAGAGACAAGAGGCAGGGGCAAGGAAACGTTTACTTATTTAAATGGAAAGGTCATTAGTGCAGAGACACAGAGGGCCTTTGACAAATGAAGTCAAAGCCACTTAGTGTCCGTTCCTCAAGCGAACGACCGCATAATACATAAAACCACACTCAACTGCTTTGAGGCTCAGTACATGCGCTTAGGGACAGCACACTGAACTTCCTTCTGCTGTAGTTCCCAGAGATTGAAATGAATTGCTCCCTCATGTTTAATTTTTCATTATATTGCCATTTTACACTAAACAGCGTAAAAGATTTAATTTAGTGAAAAGGTAATGTGTTTTCTCTTCGCTGTTTGAGTAATTAGATTGGTAAGCCGTCATTAGTGCGGTCTCTGTATAACACAGCCATCAGGCAAGAACCGAATTCTCACCATAGACAAACACTTATCTAAATGAGGACATTCCCATTTAATTCTATTGTTTTTAGATACAGCTAATTATAACAGCTGACTAACCTTAACTTAGTCTCAGAGACAATACACCCACACTTGTGTGCCTGGCAACAATCACGTTTACAGTGTGTGTCAGTGCCATCAAATTTTTGAAAGATTCTCCAGGTACAGAATCATAATACATTTAGACAGAAATTCTGATTAGAGTGCCTTTTTTCCAATACTATATCTGTACAAACATTTATCAAGAAGGCCTCAGAAATGTCAGATTTTTTTGACATTTTACTAATTTTGGATCTATTTCAAGTAACACTCTCCTAAACTGAATGCTAAAAAGACCAACTATTCATGTGTCCGTTTGTTTATTCTTTCTAATGCACAAAGGTCTGAAAACATCAGGAAACTAAACATCTGATCTTTGATCTGATTTTTGGACACTTTGGTACATTTCAAACTGAAGTTAAGCTTAATTATCATCTAGACACGGCTCAAAGCAGACTGATTTTTATCGGGACATCTGGTCACCCTATATTCAATCACTGCACAACTAGATCAGTACATTATTGGAGGGATTCTCCTGCATTCTCTCTTTCTCACTCTCTCTATTGCTTTCTTTCAGAAGCTTGAGCGCAGTTTCCTCAGGCAATGATACTACAGCTGTCACATAGGACATTTCCACCCCTTACATACCAAACGCACACACACATGGAGCACATGGTGGTCACAAGCATGTTGCCCAACAGGAAACACGCGTCAAGGGTTTGTTTTATATACTGCTGATTGTTTTTCAAGTGGGTATGTGTTTGGGGATGTCTGACTATTAGCCCTGAGGTAAAATAAGGTGTGTGTGTGTGTGTGTGTGTGTGTGTGTGTTTTTTTACAAAAGTGAAAGAAGTTCCTTCTCAGCTTCTTTATTTGTCAGTGAATCTAGACAAGAATGTCTCATTCTGTCACACTCCAAATCCCATGGCTAGAAATAACAAGCTTTTCCTATAATTTGAATTGTAACATATTAAAAAGCATTCTAGCTCTGCAAATGGCAGAAAAAAATAATATACATAATTTTTTTAGGTTAAGATCAAAAGTTGAGTGCATTTAAGCAGCTAATGCCCACAGTACCGGAACCATCCACTCCATTATATGCTCTTATGTCTGTCCGCCTTTCAGAGAGATGATTAGAAATCAATCACAGAGCAATGCTCCGGGCCCTTTGATGCCCACTGATTAAAGTCTCCACAGTCTAGGGCCATGGTCACGACCTTTGCTGTAGCTGTTGATCGTAGAAAATCAACTAACTAAAAGATGCCCATGCTGAAATGCAATATAGAAAAAAGCATCAAAAAACAATAATCCCTCCCCAAGCCCCCATTTACTCTCATTTGCAAAGAGTTCAAAGGAAATGATAACCAGCGTCATTCATTAACTAATAGGAGGAGGACAGCTTTTGATGGCTGCCAATATCCTCCATACAGTAGGATTAAGGAATGTTTACCTGCTATGCAGTACATAACTTAAATAAATTGCTTGTTCTAATGACCTTCAGAGTAAAAGAAAGACAGACAATGCCGAGATCAGGCACTTTAGTGAGTTCATCTCAGATGCAGTGAAAAAGGAAATTGATGGCCATTGATGTCATCCTTTTTTCTATTAAATCATTTCTCCATATTATTAAATTGGAATGGTCTTAATCTGTGGAACAGGACTGGTTGTATTTTGGATTAGAGGTAAATCTAATTTAGTCACCCTAGAGAGCTGTTGTTTTCCCTCTTTGCAAAATGATAAACTTTCCAGACGTTAAAAATGAGCAGCCATTTCAAAAGTGGGCAGAAGTATCTGGCAGACAGGAATATTATCATATCAGCAAAGAAAACAAAACATATCATCATTCAGTCAGGCCAGTAGTAGACTGAATATCTGAAACAAGCTGGAAATTATACAGCTGTAATGTAATTACAAACACACTTGAGCTGGAATCAATGGCATATGATGAAAAACATTGATTGTTCATAAGTTTCAACACATACATGCAGAAGCGTACAAGACTAGTATTTTTTTTTTTTTTACATTTCAATATCACATGCTTGAAATGCAGCAACAAATGTAGAATACAACAAATAAAAACAAATACTTAATAATGCAAAACATAAACAAAAATCAAAAAACTCACAAAAGTACCAAAAAATTCAACACTGGAACAAAAATGGCAATTCTGTCAAATGGCCCAAAACTTTTCACACTTGCCCCAGGCCCTTAACAATAAACCATTCAGGGCTCAAAAACAAGATACTGTTAAACAGCAACAGGCAAATGCAGGCATTGCTGGTACATTAAAGGAATAATATAATAATTTACTCACCCTTTATGTAGTGCCAGGTGCTTATGGTATTCATTTCTTCAGGGCTGCTTGAAAACATCTAGATTCCTACATCTGGGACTTGTTCATAGAATATCAAAAGTTTTATCTATTAGGCTGAAAGGCTGTGGGTAAGTCCATGTGGTTCTTCTGCTTTACATTTCAGCATGCTGCCCATGCCATCATTGGGTGACCTGTAACCCAGCTGTCGATCCTCAGTAATTCGTTTTTTATCCGTCTCATATTCCTTCTGCCACATCCCGTCCGGCGATCAAGTTAAACGACACCTGCAATTGACCGCCAACCCCAGAGCATGAAAGAAGAGGGGCATCTTGTGAACAGATGGGGTTTGAATAGATTGGTGTCCGATCAGCTTTAAACATTACATCAAATTACACTACATTACTATCCTGTGCTCCCAGATGTGATTATCATACAAATGGACAATTGTTCATAATGCGCTCATGATCCGGCAGGACAAAATTCCATTTCAATGCACAGTCAGGGCCAGAAAGCATTTTAGCACAGTGAGAGATTTGACTCGCATATCACTCTCAGTCGTGAAGGAAGATTGCTCTCAGTATGATGAGGGTCTTTTTGGATGTGGCGGAGTGCTGGTGAAAAAACCCTAAGTTGACAGGTCTAGGGAGCGACAGTTTGGATGTCAAAAGCAGCTATGCATGACCCAACACGCTGCATCAGCCTTTACCAAATAACCTCGCTTATCTTCTGTCGCTGCCATCAGAAGAATGAAGAGACACCAGTTTGCTTTTTTCCCTTCTTGTCCCTCTCTGTTTGTCTCCAAAGAGAGTACTGTCTTTCAGTTGGAGCAGTGATTTCAAACTCTTCTCCTGAAAAGCCATCTTCCTGCAAGTGGAGCTCTAAACACCTGAACCAATTAATCAAGGTCTTCAGGAGTACTCTACAATTACAGGCAGGTGTGTTGGAACTGTAGGATGGTGACCATTGAGGAGTAGAGTTTAACACCTGTTCATTACAAAAGACAGAATAAACTCTTTGATTGTCATTCATTATTTCCAGCCAATCACTCCTACATTATGTCTAACCACATTTTCAGGCCATGTGGGATTTGAACCCATGATCCTTGCCTTCAAGACACTGGCTTATACCACTCAGCTAGAGGACCTTTCACAAGCACTGGGTGTTTTTAACTATGTTTAATCTTAAGCTTATAGGGGGAGGCATGAAATTCTTTGGGCTATGTTTCTGAACTTGGAAAAGAACGGATTCGAACCCTCAATTTCAGATCCATGATGTTGCATTCTAGCACTTAGGGAACCTTTGGTGTAAGGTTAAGACATGACCACAACTAAACATAATATCTTTTAAACATGCATTTTGAATATCAGAAAAGGTGATATTTGAACCGTTGATTTCAATAGTACCATACCATATTTTAGTGGTTTGAGCTCAGCAGTTAGGTTACACCCAAGAAACTAAACTGTAATTATTACTAAACCTGCAATATGAACAACAACAAACAAGATTTGAACCAGTGATTTCAAAAGTACCAAACTTCAATATCTCTGGGCTATTAGTTCAGTTCAAGGCTGTTTTTTTTTTTCAACATAGGTTAAACTGTAATATCTCTTTAACATAATATGGAACACATTATTTTGAAAATCTGAGATTTGAACCCATGATTTGTAGCCTGTGTTTTATTTCAGTATTCATTCTCTTTGAGCTTCCACTTTCATCATAAACCCAGCAGACCTGAGTAGGCTGAATCTGAATGCTCTTTCCTGACTTAGGGCTCTCAAACCAATACTTATGTATTACAGAGAGCTTCTTAAAACTGTACAGACTCCTTCTAAATCTAAGAGTGTATATCTCTAAGGTACTTGAGGCCCCATGGATGTGAAGGACTTTTGGAGAGGACCACTACCATATGTTCAGGGAAGCACACCAATACAATGTCCCTCAACTTCTTTGACTATTGATCTTCGATTAAATCAACCTTATCTTAATTCTTTAGACTTTAGGGCCTTGAAATTCTATTGTTCATAGTTGTAGCTTCTTTTGAATCCTGTGGAATGAGCTTAATTAATCCCTGCCATAAGCAGATATTTTTTTTTTTTTTACTATAAAATGCTTCATAGCCAAGAGGGGTAAAAATAAGAACAGAGGGTTGGACAGAAAAAACATTCTTGCAGTTGTCCTGGTGTAGCCATGGTGATGAAAGGAAATATTTTAGCTCCAAACTGAGACAGCAACTTCTTCTAGATGACATTTTCTGTAAAATAAATAAATAAATGCAAGCAATGCCCTTTACCCTTAGTGAAACGGGGAAACACAATGAAACACAGGTACAGTACATTGACTTACCCTGACATCCTGTATAACATTTGTCTCTAACTCATGTGCGAGACAGATGTTTCTAATATTTGACAGGTCAAATATGGATTGTAATATTTTTGTTGTCAGATTACAACCAATAACACACTGCTAGAGTGTGGTAAAGGACACTATTCTTTGACAAATGAATCTCTCTCTACCTACAGGTGCACAACAGGAAGAGATTGATAGGAGGATAAAAGCGGTGTATAGGTTTTCAGGTACGCAAGTCTACGGGGAACCTCATTCACACATTAACAGGATATCCTGGGGGAAGTGAGAAACTACTGTGAAGGCACCCACCCTGAACACACATGGGAATCATCACCATCTGCAATGAAGACAAACTGATTATCTTGTTAGACAGCCCTGCAGCCATTCAGGGTATGATTATGTATTAAGAAACTACACGAAAAAAGACAGACACTCTTTTGGAATAATAAACACACCAGTGTCAACATGTGAATCAACTACACACAGCATGTGCATCATGGACGAGTTTAATGCATATTTAACATACTGGGAGTGCTGTATATCATTCACACATCACTGGTCTTGATGCTGGATCACTAAATGCTCCATTGCTTCCTCTGTGGAATGTTTCCTGGAAGAGACTTCTAGTAGATATATACTCTGAGAAAAAAAAGCTTAATCATTTGAAATGCATGGCAAGTAGGGCTGCACAATTTGAGGGGGAAATGTAAATGTGATTTTTCTAATTAAAATGATTGAGATTTAAAATGTGATACAAATATTAAAATAAGTAATAATACTATTGTAATGAAAATGTCACTGTAAAATACAAAAAGTTGAGTATTAAAAACTGCAGGGAGGTTTATGATTGCTTCTTATTAAAAATCTGGTGAAATGGATGTTGTAAGTGACCCAAACTCAAAGCAGATGCAGAGATGGAGTTCATATGAGACACTAAAAACTCCAGATAATGGGCTGCATGGATGTAAATGAACACAGTGCTATGCTTGTAAATATGTATTTAAATAAATTAAAAAACTGGGTTTAGGCTTTGTTTTTCTATTGTAGGGTTGGCGAACGCCAGTCCTGGAGAGCCGCAGGCCTGCAAAATTTTTGAGTCAACTCTAATAAAACACACCTGAACAATCTAATCAAGGTCTGAAGATTTACTAGGAACCTACAGGCAGGTGAGTTTTTATTAGGGTTGGATTCTTTAGTTTACTTGCCAGATTGATATACAGTAGATAGATAGATAGATAGATAGATAGATATATATATATACAGAAAAATAAAAAAAAAAAAACAAGATAGATAGATAGATAGATAGATAGATAGATAGATAGATAGATAGATAGATAGATAGACACACAGAGCTTTTTTATTATTAAGTATTATTTAATGATAGAAATTTAGTATTTAGAATTTAAACTTGTTGACCATCTATGAATGCATATTAGTCATTTTAACTGAACTTAGGACTGGTGGTGGTGCTTTTTTGGTCATTCAGTAAAAAATGGGAAAGCGCTCAGTCAGTGTTTTCACGACTGAAAATATATCTGTACTAAACTTATACTTAGCCTCCAACTCACAGACTGGCGAGTAAAATCTGAGAATTTATTAGCCAGTGGCTAGTATTGGCATCATTTAGTCGAGTGAAGATTTAGTCACGTATGCAAGTGATTTACTCGCAATGTAGAGGGCTGCTTTGAACTTTATTTCTTTTAATCTTTCAGCCCTAATGCCAAGACCTTTAGCAAAGACATGAATGATTCTTGCATGTTGGCTAGTTGAGGTGTAATTAGTACAGAATTCTGGACCTGTTCATTCCAAACATGTCCTTGTATTTCTGCCTCATAACACACCTGACTGAAATCGTCAGCTCATTAATAAAGACTACAAGACCTGAACTGGGGAATCCAAAAGGGGAAACATTCAAAACCTGCAGTGCTGAGGCCACCAGAACAGGTTTGGGAAGTAATTGTAGACATTTCCTGGTTAAACTTAAATTCTTTGTTAAAGGACGGTATTTTTGGGATAGTGCTATTTGAGCTCTCAAGAGATGGAGAAGCAGGAATATAGAAGAAATCTTCATATTAAATATTGATGTAGCAGGAACCCCTCAAGTTCTCACAGAAAATAAAAAATACAAAAAACCTTCACACTTTTCAACACCATTATTCAGGGGAAAGAGAGCATGATTTTTGTCAGAAGAATTTTGTCAGCTCCACTTTATGTTCAACAAATAGCACAGCAGTGGTGCCTTCTGTATATATTTGGGGTTACCCATTTCAGGTTTCACATCCACAGTAGACCGCACTTATTGCATCTTACAGCTGAGATTACCTGAATTTCCTTCTTGTTACATAAACTTTTTCCCCCCACAGAGGCAGTCACGGTGTAGGTGTACGCATGACCCGAGGGTTCTCTGGAGACAGGACGAAATCATGGAACCTTTGGTGTAACAACTGGCACGTACTTACAAACATACAAGTTAGTAACCTTTTGTAGTTGTTCTTGTGTCGGAATCATGAACAGTATGCCTAGGGCTACATCACTTACTGCAGGATTTTGCACCTCTGAGGAACATGTCACATGACAACCATACGTGCATGTGTGTCTTAGACTCTCAATAGAGGACTGGATCCGTCAAGGTCCATTGCTTCTTTTGAAAGTCCTGTTTTATAATGGAATCTGCTGATATGTGACATGAAGGCAGGCATGTGGATGAATGAAAAGAGAAAAATAAGAGTTCCAAACACCTGAAAAAAACCTCCTGATGACCTTGTGAAGATAATACAAGAACAAAACCATTAAGCACACAATACAAGACAAAAACTCTTGTAATTGCACATTTTAAAGGTCATGGATGTATTTTTTCCACATTACTCCACTTAGCACCAACGTGCTATAAAATGAGAAAAAGTGCAGAGGGTGATGAGCATCAGCCATGTAGTGTACGCTTAGTCTTTTAATACATCTGTGGAAGACATGGAGAGTTCATTTACATGTATTCTTTCGAAAGGGGATACGGCTCGTTTAAAGCAGGGTAATTAGAGGGCTACCCTGTGTGTCAATGATGAGGATGAGAAGAAGCAAGCTGATTGGAGAACACTCATCTCAACACTTCCTGTCTGAATGCTTGCGAAAACGGAACCCATCTGTTTAAACAATGCACAATTACCAGCATTTAAACAGCTAAATTCGTTAAAGTGATTAGTCCTGTGTTTACCATAAGCAACACTCTGTACACAAGATAACAGGCTCATCTGCATATGCTAATTAGGGCAATTAGATATGCTCCACAGAGTCATTTCTATTCAGTCAACCTACAGGCAGTTTTAGGAGATTATCACAAATAATGAAATGATTTAATCAATCACATAAAGGCTAATATATGCGCAACAAATGGCAAGGGGCAGCCCGAGCGACAGATTTAATGTCACAAACAGCAGAAATAAACCTGGTCAACAACAGTCATTTTCTCTTTTAGGAGATTAACAGCTTCCTGATTACAAGAGTTCGCAGGAAAAAATAGTAGGCTAAATCATTCCCTCGATTTGCTAAATCGTGCACACGATTTATAAATCGAGAATGAATTAGTAAATTGTGTGCACAATTTATTTTTTCTTGCATGTCATGTGCAGGGCTCCGTACAAGAATGCAGTAACGATAGACTGAAAAAAACAAAACAAAGAAAATTATGACCCTGATACCGTAACATACACACCAAAATCCCCTTATAACATAAACTGTTTCCCGATATGTATATTTATATGCATTTACATACTCAGTGTAGTCAATGTATATGCAAAGTGCAGTACTGATATTTCAGTTATTCAGCATTACAAACATCTTCGCGCTCCCCTGCATGGATGAGGTTAGAATGAGAGGAGGAATATGGACAGAGGTGATCTTTATTTATGTCAGTTTTTTGGATGATTGGATGGTAAGTGGGAAAAGATGAAAGTGGATATTTTTCCACAGTGTTGTTTTTTGTTGTAGGGTGCATGGTGAAAAGAATCAACCTAGGCTCCATTGATTCTTTCCCTCCTCCATCTCTCAAGTTATTAATCAAGGCCTGCAGTCATAGAAGAAGTGTGGATAAACACAGGAGTGGATCAGTTTAATTTGATGCTCTGATGCATTATCAGTGAGCAGCGGCAGATATTAAACTAGAAATCTCCATCACTCGGACAAATATAGAAAAGGAATAGTCTCCTGTGTAAAGCCCAAAGGTTTTGTGTGTACGCGAAGATTTGTTTACAGTCTGTGTGATGCAAATGTCGTTATCAATATGTGTTGACCACCTGTGTTTGGACACTGTTAAATGGAGTGTACTTTGAAAGGCTACATTTTCAACTGTACGCATATGCTGGCATACGCAAAAAAAGAAAAAAAAAAAGAAGTATTCTTTACATGACAACAGTGCAAATGAGTTTCAAAGTTCAAGTTTTTGAAAATGATAAACTGTGTGTAAACTACAGTCATACAAATGCATATTATGTGTTCAGTCTACAGACATATTTTGGTTTGTGCAAACATTTTTTGTGAGCAGAGCCTATCTGGTGGCAGAAAATTATAAAAATAAATTACTTTTTTTCTCTCGCAAATATTGTAACAATTCTGATAAGAAAAATCGTCTCAGGTTACAAATGTAACCATGGTTCCCTGAGTAGGGAACGAGACACTGCGTCCTCCAGGGGTCACTAGAGGACGCAGTTCGAAGTTCCCTTGAAAGGGAACATCTCAGGTTACGAATGTAACCATGGTTTCCTGAGTAGGGAACGAGACACTGCATCCTCTAGCGACCCCTAGAGGATGCAGTTAGCAGTTTCCTTGAAAGGGAACAACTCTGTCTCTTTCCCCCTCGGCTCAGAATCATAAGTTTATATCCCACACATCTGCCATTTTTTTTCTTTTTCAGAATTGAAAATTTAAATTGAGTTATAAAGTTGATTCTATAAAAATTATTTGCATTCCGATTCTGACATCCAATGTCACAATACTTTTTTCCCTCTAATAACATGGACTTTACCCACTTCCCTCCACTTGTTACCTGTGTTTTTCTGCCAACATAGTGCACACGCAGCTGGAAGTGACGTAACTGTGACGTCTATAGAAGTGCATATGTTTGCAGGCACACAGTGCGTAGATATTGCCAACTACTGGCCTAATACCGCATTTTTAGTCATTTGACAGATCTGTCTGAACAGGGTTTGTTTTTGACAACATTATCATCTAAACGCAAAACTTCAAAAGCGCACAGGAAAAAATTTCTTATGTAGCCCCACAGTTCCATTAATAGGCTCAAACACACTTTCATCAACATCAAACCAGAAATGTTTTTGATTTAAGCTTATATGGATATTACTCAGCATCATAATTAATATTATTCACTGATTAGTCACTGAGTCTAACACTTCAAAACTACTACTGTCAAAGAAAAGTAACTGAATATAAAAAAAAGTTATTTTTAAAAAGTTTTTTAAGCAGTCATGGAATCTGGAAGAATCACTGGTTTAGAGAGGCACAGGAGAATGTCAGGTGTGTTTGAGAGCCGGCAGGCAGGGCGTGGCATCTGAGACCATCAGTACAAGAAGGATAATTATAGAATCACCTGATGTTACCGTAGCAACAGAAACCAGAGGTTCACGTTCATCCCACTGTGCTGCACTGCGTTGCTACAGAGACACCCTCCTCTCCTGTTAGCACAACTGTGAACACTTAATCTGATCATTTTAGAGAGATGCCATGTCACCTCAAGCACTTTCCCCCTCTGTTATTCATGACACCGACTAATGCTTAACCAGATAACTTAGTTTCCTTCCTCTCATGACAGTGAGAGATTAGAGTTCTATCTAACAAGTCCTCTGAGATAGGGGAGCTCACAGTGTTAGTAAACAGAAAACATGGGGACGGGAAAAATGGCTGACTTAAACATAATGGCTCTGGGACATAAACATGAAAATTATGTAGGCCGAATACACCTGTGTTTTACAAAGCGACGGGCAAAGTCAAAAACCCTTACAAAAAATGCTAAAAGCAATGTCTGATATGGGAGGAGAAATGAGATGAAGTTTTTCACCCTTGACTCTCTTGAACCGACAAAGACAAGCTGGGATAGAACCCTTTGAAGCTGCATTGAAACCATGTGTGGTTAAAAAGTATATATAAATAAAATATATATAAAAAAATTAAAAAAAAACCAAATACCTCAGCTGGGATAGAACCCTTTGAAGCTGCATTGAAACATTGCAAGTTTGCTTCAACCGAACTTTTATGGAGGAAAATCCTGGAACAGCTTTTGACTGAAAAAAGACCCGACATGTCAGGAATTCATAATACTATATATATATATATATATTATATATTATATATAGATCACTCTAGTTTTAAACAGATCCTGTGTTCTCAGGGCAGTATTCACATATCATTAATCAAAAAGATAACATCATCCTGTGTTCTCAGGTTAGTAGGCATATAGCTTTCATCAAGAGGAGAATGAGAGTGACTCTCACTGACACTCTATAGATAATTACACTCTTTGTCATTTATCTCTGTAGGGCTCTGCTAATGAGAATCCAACATGATTCAGCCGACATTAATGTTCACAAGTAGACCACAGTAATTATATTCACATATGATGTGAATATATGTCCTTGATCATTTCCGAAGTTTATCCAGGATCTTTCTTTTTTCATCCTCTGGCTGCCATGGTGATCTAACAGAATGATGAGCGAGGAGAAACAGTTATTCTGGACTCCTCTCGCTGTTCAATCTGCCTCGCAGTGTGTGGCAGAAATCCTCTTATACTGCCTCCGTTAAAGGTGCATGCCCTCTTTTCAACAAGACCACACCATTTCCCCCTCTCGCTCTTGGCTCTCACACAGACCTCTTCTGAGCATCTGGAGGTCAATAAGACACATGCAGAAGACATGGAAGCTGGCTCATAAGAGCAACTTACACTGCCCCAAGAGACTAAATCTGGGATCAGAGTTCACAGCTATTGAGTCCCAGCAGGGGCAGGAGGAAGCAACTGTGTTACAGGTTAATGACAGTCAAATCCAAGAAAATATATTTTAGCTGTTGATACCAATGTAACATTAAAGGGTTAAGAAAAACACTTATTTAACCATTTCATTATTACAGTTGAAACTTTACCTTCAGTTATTAAATATATTTAACATGTTCAGTGAATTTGATATTACTGTTACATTCTGGTTTCTCAATACTGTTTGAAATGAATCAGAACTGTTGTATAATATACAGGGTTTCTGCAGGTTTCATGATGGTGAATGTAAAACCTTTAAAGACCTTAAGACCAAACAAAGAAAACTTAAGGAACAAGTTGGAAGGAGCACAATACTAATCTATAAATGCACATTTTGTATTAGCAATGCTTCAAAGATTACTTTGGAATAAAAAAAAAATCAAAAGGATTTCAAGTTTTAATATTCCATTGACAGATATTTGTTCCAGTTTAAATATTTGTTCTTGCATTAACTGATTTTGTGTAATTTTTCCAGAAAACAAGACTTCATATCTTCAATTTGCATCTCAAGTAAATGTATCTTGATTTAAGGATGTTCTATATTTATACAGAGGAAGCATGCAACATTTAATGCCATGACTTTGTGCATCAATTTTAAGGCCTTAATTTTTGAAAAATGCAAATTAAGACTTAAGACATGCAGAAACCCTGAATATAACCGTAAGCAATAAAATCCAAATCTGTAACACTTCTCAGACCTTCCTACAGTATGTGAAAAAAAAAAAAAAATACATTATGGTTCTCACTGCACCTCAAATTCATGGTTGCACATCCATTTCTTGATATTCTGCTGTTTTTCTGCTCTTTTGACTGATGTCAAACAAGAAATGCAGCTGAGCAGCTGAACTGATCTGCCAGAATAACATTTGCTGGAAAAAAACTAATTCTAACTTCTGATATTCAAGCTTAAGTGTGAAAAGCACATATCCATTGCATTGCATTCCTTTTTCCCCTTGAAATGTAAAACTTGAGATCAGTTTAAGAGCACTGAACAAACACAGTAACTATTTCAATGTAGTCTGCACAGAAATTCAAAATCATTCTGTTGATTGTCTCTATTGTCAGCAGAAGCGTGTTTGTCATAGTGTATAAGTGCACAGTTTGAAAGTCTAGAAATTGATCCAATGTTCACTTCAGGGGATAGTTAACTCAAATGGAAATTGTCATCTTTCACTCACCCTAATGTTGTTGTTCCAAGACTATGACTTTCATTTTTTTCTGAGTACAAAAGCAGGATGTTGAAATACTGTGCTGGTCTCTTTTCAATGAGAACTGAAGATTTCAAGCTTAAAAAAAAGCATCACAGAGTAGACCATAGGATACATGTGTTATATCCCAACTCCACAACAGCTTCCTGTGAGAAACGGACTGAAATTTAAGTCATTAAATCACTTTTTTTGGGTGAACTGTCCCTTTAAATGCTAACTTGTGAATAAACAGCTATACATTTGCCATAGAGAGGTTGTCTGCAGTTGGCTACATTGACACAAGTGTTGTCTTCTGTTTCCTCTCACACCCAGAGTGTCCCCACCATAGAGAACACAAGAACCAGAAGAAGAGAGAAGACACAAGAGTTACATGCAGGTGAGAGTCACACAACGGCATGGACCAGAGCACTCAATGTGTCAGATCATGTGTAACACACACATATACACAGAATATATTCCATGTGTACCATGGCAGACAGAGAAACTCATGTAGTTCATATCCCATGATGAAAGACAGGTTAAAACAGCAGCAGGTGTGAGGATGAGAGAAGAAACACAGCTGGAAAGACACATAAGAATACTGCAACTTTCTGGACATCTTGAGGTAAAACTTACTATTTAAAACACCAAAAATATAACATTTAACACCAGCCTGAAGAGAGAGAGAAAATAAAAGATTATAAAACAAAATGGGATGAGGCGACAAATGTTAATATCTTTCACAGCTCTCCTAAATCATTCTAAATTACACTTTATTTCTCAATATACACCCACAACAAATCATGGGGTCAAAAGTACTAAAAAAATATATATATTTTTTAATGAAATTCTTAAAGTTCAGGATTAATATTGCACAAAGCATCTTAAACTTGTTTTTTTTTCTGCTTTTATTAATGATATAATGAAGAGGGGGCAAGAAAAAGGAGACAGGGATATAAGGTGGATTTAAATGTGAAATCTTAATCATCTGTGTTCACCACGGTACTTTCTGCTGCACCATGGCTCTGACCTACATAATGTTAATCTAAATTTTCATATTTCTCAATTTGAGTGAATATATATGGGTTTGAGTCCTTAAATTATTTAACATAAAAGGTTTAGAAAGGTCAAAGAATTGGGCCAATCAAGCTGAACACTGCTAGATTCACTTGAGGAAAAAAGACATGAAATGGAGATGAGCTCTGTCTTCATTTGACAAGAAAAGGACACGATGTCCTTCTGTTAAAGGCCACAACATATTACATGATTGTGAAGTTAGATCTCATTAACCTGAAAATTAGTTATTTCCAGTGTTTTGACTTAATAAAGGGCTGTAATAAAGCTGAAACAGCACATTGGCGCAGCAATGAGGCAGAAATCTGGGCAGAACTCTGTTCTAAAAGTCATAAACTAACATTAGAGAACTACATTATACCATAATCTCATCAAAAAGCCCTTTCTCACAAAGCTAATAAATAACTTGAGTTGCACTGGGCAAAACAGGAGAGGGGGGTTTATGGTTCATTAGGGCAGTGGAGAACAGACGCGATGATGTTTTTAGTAGAGATGATGGCCATTCAGCTAAAGCCCAAAACACGGGCGATTCCTCAAGTGCAGTTTAAGCAAGAGACCCAGTGCTCACCTCCATCACACTGGGTGGATCTGCCACTATTCTGAAATCAAATGTGGTTAAAACATGAGGATGGCATTTAGAGTATCATTTTGTCTTTAAAAAAAAAAAAAAAACACTGAGGGAGAAACATGCTCGGGACTCATTAAAAATATATTCATGGGCCTTCTTAGCCTTCATACACTTCATATTTTGTAAATGCTCAGATTTAATTTGAATTGTGTGGTTACTGCATTTCCATTTTAAAACATATACAAGTAGAAAATATTTTTTAAATTCCAGTATTATTTCAGAAATGACTGTTTTTACTGTACAGTATTTTTTGTGTTTTTGGTCCTCACTGATCCTCAGGACACCTTAAAATAAAGTGTGACCATAAATTTATGCAGGTTTGGAACAATTTGAGGGTAAGTAAATCATGACAATTTTAATTTTTGAAAGAACACTCCCTTTAACTTAATATTGTATTTTGTCAGTATTAACCATGATAGATAATACCAAATCAATGAAGACACCAGAAATCTCCATAGCAGCATTGGTGTAGTTACTGTGTTTTCCCTTTGTAGTGCTGTGTAGTAACTACAGTGTTTTATATAATGGTCTTCATGTGACACAATTGTAAACTCTACACCACCCCACCCTCAAAACCAGTCAGACAACATGGCACTTTGCTCATTTTTATTTCTCAGATTTAAATACAATGACAGGGTCTACCTCAGAAGGAAAGAAATTCAAACACTGTTTCTGTATGGCGGGGAAGAGCAGGAAAAGACGAAACGATGACCGTAGAGTAAACCTCACAGAGGAGGCCGAGAGATGCTTGTAAAGGTGCTGGCAGCGGTTCTTTTGCCACAGAAAAAGAGAAAACACGTCCTACACAAATGCCCAGAAATGTCACTGAACACTCAGATCACATCAGAGAGAGAAAAATACGCTCAGTAAGTTCACTTGGTTAGTTCCGATCTAACTTCAAAATATCCATATATACTGAAATATAGAATCTCATGATTAAGGAGGTGTTTTCTCAGCAAGCTGTTGAGTTCACGGTTGCTCTGTGCATCCCCCTCATTTCTTTAAAAGTCTTGCCCCAAAATATAGAATCTGATTGGGCAGATCAGGTTTGCTAGGATGGGGTTTGACAGCTGGTGATTGGCTAAAAATTTACATGAAAAAGATGATTGGCTAACATGTCAAAATTTAAGATTAAGGTAAGTACGTTGGTCCAATTCGAAGCAGCTAGTTATCTGTAGCCTACTCGCTTTTAAAAAAAAAAGAAAGAAAGAAAATGACAAGAAACAAAGTCCTTGGGCAGAAGAGAGGATATGCACAGAGTTATAAAAAAAAAAAAAAAAAAACAGAAAGAGGCAAATGTTCAACGTTAGAAAAAATAAGAGCATACTGATGTTTTGTTGTGATTTTTTTTTGTCATGATTTTTATTTTTTTGTGTTCTCTGCGAATGCATCTGGTCTTCCTCACGGTCTTTGGAACAATGACTTAGCGGCGATACCCGAACTCATCCGCATCATCATCACGGAAATCTCCATAACGCCAAATGTTAAGCTGCAAAAGAAACGGAAAATAATCAATTAAAGACAGAGTTAAAATAAAGCTCTAACTGTACATTGTGGGAATGTCAGCCATGCAACTTGTAAGAATGTCAAAAAAAAAAAAAAAAAAAAAAAATGCTCTTACTAAAATTATTTCAGATTTCCAATGCAGTTTGGACACTTCCATTGTGGCTTTGCTGAAGCTAAGCTTCCTATATAGTATTAAGTTAATACTTTATATATATTTTATGCACTGTAACGATGCATATGAGACTTTTATTGACCCTGCATTGAAAGCATCAGATTATAATGACGACGAATCCTCAAAGCAGCAGATCTTTGATGTTTTAAATGGGCTGCTTCTTTAAATGGACACGTGAGGTAAAAGAACTTCATTGCAAAAATTGTTGAAAGGGAAAACAAACATTTGACCCCCCCAAATTCTAAATAACTTCAATGAAACATTAATAAGTAGCAAAATGAGGCTTTTAGTCACCTGACAGCACTGATTCACCATCATTAAATTCTGATAAGCGTTTTTGCCCATGTAACTGTGAGACTGAGGCGCAGATGGTCAGCGTGTAGACAGGATCATTAAAACACGAGCTGGTCTGTAACATCATCACACCTCAGTAATAACGAGGCGAATGGTCGTTTACTGTGCTCTTTAACTCTAGTCCTTTCACATCCAGTCACGCGTGAAGACTTTACCTCCAACAAATTCCATAGCAGTCCTATTTTACATCGGTTTTGCCACATAAAGCAGCGAAATGTTTCATTTGTGCAAAAGTGAATCGTTTCGGCTTCAGAGATTCTTAGGGAAGATGGGAAATCATTTTGTATGTGATACAAAGGCTTTTATCTTTTCTCTTCATTTCTGTCATCGGTGTGCATGTGGCTGTTAACTCGGAGAGAATCACAGCCAATTAATGTCTAAGATAATTAGCGCCGTCGTTAGCAGGGACATCATCATCAAGCTCTTGGGTTGGCATGGTTCTCTCTTCTGCTTGAGTCTTGTTAAACAGCCATTGGCTTGTCATATGGTGCAATGTTTTAGCCAAAAGACTGTTCAACGTGCACAGCGCTGCATAAAAGTCAATGTTACAGGTAACAAAGCCAAAGCCAGTTCTGAAAACAAAACTCTCTGTTTCAACAACCAAAAAAAGCAAAAAACAAAATAAACAGGCAAGGAGAAATGCAAGAATAAAAAAAAAAAAAAAAAGATACTAACATGAACTGAGGATGCCTCAAATATACAGTCTAGCGCTAAAGTTACATAAATTATATCCCATGTATATGATAATAAGGTAACACTTGGTTACACAAGGTTCAATTTGTTAACATGAACTAACAATGTATACATTTGTATTTAATGAACATTAATAAAAACAAAGTAACAAATGTTTTCCTCGTTAGTTAATGTGAATTGCATTCACTAATGTTAACTAATGGGTTGGTTGGTTGATGTTTTACTGTCATGCCAGTTTTCTATATTCATTTACAATTTGAAATAATATAAAAGAGCAATTTAAAACCCGTATAAGTTTTTTAAAATTCACTTTAGATAACTCTAAAATGGATTCAGGGTTGAATCTGTTAAAAATGTCTTCAAAAGTGTTTGCGGAGTGATATTATTTCCTAAAAGACTTAAACCAGCACAATTTAATAAACTGTTTTAAAGAAACTGGACTCACTGGCATGAAGAGCATACCGGTGTGTCTTTCTTTAATGTCCTATTTAGCATAATGTATATACAATCTGATCCTAGTGATTAATGAAAATAAAGATGCAACTGATGCACTGATCCCAATCATTTTGACATCTGTTGATGACGCAAGATGCTGTGGTGAGTTTAAAAAATCTGAGGGTGGCATGGAACGCATTTCAATATCTGTGCTTCTTTAGCAGCAGTGTCGGCTTGTTTGTGACCTAATGGAACCTTATTTTAAAGTGTTACCTATATAAATATAAAGAAATGAATTGCTGGAAAATATTGTGGTTGACTGTGGTGTGATAAAGCAGAAAGATTTAAAGAGGATGAGAGTTTACAGCTCTTACCCTGGCACTCTTGGCAGATTCCTGGCCATTCAGATATTCAGTCACCTATGACAAGAAAAAAAGTACATTTAGACAGAGAAAGGCCTAGTGTTGTGTTTAACTTTAACATACCCAAACGACATCCTTCAGCATCTTCAACAAAATAAATGACACACATAGGACATTATGGAGGACAGAGATTGCTTTAAAAATGACAGCATTTTCCCAGATTGATGCTGTGCAGAATCCACAAGTCAATCACAGTAAGTGCACCTTGTTTAGGTGATGTTTTAATAGACCTTCATCTTGTTGTGTCGCTCCCTGATCATCAGGGTGGCGACTGGAGCCATGTGCTTGCAGAGTATGCATTCAATAACAAAAAGTGAAAGTGTGGGTGGTTCCAGCCACTAGACGGCCTGTGAGTCTCTCACTCTCTTTCTTTTCCTGCACCACAGACACAGGCCTGAATAACACTAAACATATTGACCGCTTCTGCCACAGCAAGCATTGAGAGTCACTGACTGAGGCATAGAGGAGTCAGAGAGCGAGACTGTCTTTGTTTCCGGTTCAGAGCAGTATCGGCAGTATCGTTAGAAAGCTGGAAAGGTCTGTGTTTTCTGAAGTACTAGGTACGGATGAGATCACAGCCGAGGATTTAATGCACAAAGATGGCAGATGTTAAAAAGCGTAGGGTGTGCTCTTTTAGCAGCGTGTTTGCATGTGGGGGTTAATTGGCTGGCTGAAGATCAGGTGGTTCTTCAGTGCTTTAGGACATGCATGAAAAGACTCCGGGGTACATCTGGACTCTGCAGCTGCAGACGGCAGAGAAAAGTGCAGCTAACGCAGCTAATCCATCAAGCGTCTGACGCGCCACATCCACACACACCATCATCATCAGCAGTTTCACAAACTCTGCTGATAGCATCATGTATGCCAGTTAATCGACATTTCAAGATTAGGGATGCACAGATATTAATAATACTGCTAAGCTGATAATTATTACTGATAAATAGCTGATACGAAAAATTTACATTTAGATTTAAATTTAGTTTCCATTAGAGCATACCTTGAAGGCAATGTTAAGTCGCTTTGGATAAAAGCATAGGCAAATAATACAATATTTTGCTGAAATTATTTAAAAATAAAATCATTTTAAATGCCTCAAGTGAATTTAGGCATCATAACATTATAATGTACAGTATAAAGTACAGTATAAACAATGGATATTATAATATTGACCCAATAGTCAAATAACTGATATACTGTAGCTATTGTGTATATTAATCAAGATATCAACCTTTTTTTAACTTACAAACATTAGTATTATCTTGATGCATTGTGACACATTGTCGAACTTGTATCACCATGCGTATTGTCTCTTCTTGTAATAGGTGTACGATATGTACAAAATGTTTTCACAATGAGTAATTTTATTTCGTAACAATATAGTTTTACACTTATTAAAGCTATAAAAGTTATTCAGTAAAGAGGAATGATTTTCTTTTTCTTTTGTTTGATTAACATGACAGTCAGCAGCTGGTATATTAGGCTGCTGTCACTTTAAGACCAAATGCACAGCTTCAATATACCGATACACAAATTTCAGACATCAGATCTCTTTCCCAATTGTTT
The DNA here is from genome assembly GCF_018340385.1 of Cyprinus carpio. Lineage (NCBI taxonomy): Eukaryota > Metazoa > Chordata > Actinopteri > Cypriniformes > Cyprinidae > Cyprinus > Cyprinus carpio. The sequence continues at coordinate 14,565,665 of NC_056600.1, forward strand.
ACATTCACTTAAGACACAACAGACTGCGCTTACATTAATACTTGCCAATGCAGGCAAACTGACATTTTTATGTATTTGACCACTGAAGTGCAATAATCTGCAAAAAATGAACTGAATTCAAAATTGCATGCTATCTGAGAGGCAGATTTCGGTGTGTGCAAGTACCACATTAAATGAACTCTTTAACATTAAGCACATCTGTGCTTCATTATCTCATTCATGAATGTTTCTTTAACACTCAATGACAATGTGTTGTCAACTTTTAGAGTTTCACCATTACAACAGAGTCTGAAAACACACACACTTCTCCTTTCCAAGTGCCATTTCTGTGTCCTCTATTCATAGCCTTCACTCTTGTGGGTTCAGGTGGCTGTGTTTTACCAATCTGCAGACTGCAACTGAGTCTTTTACCGTCTCTCGGCATGAAATGATGGGACAGTGATCAGATTTGCGGTGTTCTTAGAAACACTCTATAATACCCAGTAATGCAGGCAGCCTGAAAATCAAAGCGATCATAGACACAGCCGCACAGCATTCGAAGAGAACAGTTTGGACTTTGATCATCTCTGTACAGAGATTAAACAACAGAAAGACTCTGGAGCTGAAACGGCTTCTCTGTCCCAGATCAAGCCTGTGTTCAATCCACAGGGCACAGGAATGAAATGGGGTTTTTAGGCAGCGATGCGTGTCATTCAGCATGTGTCCCGGCCCGTTTGTGAGGATGAGTGTGTGTTTGATACTAGAGGAGCAGAAAATTCCCCATTCTAAGCTTAGCTAACTTCTACTGGTTAATGGGTAATGGAGCTGTCAGGAGCGAGGCATGATGGGATATGACTGGACATGGGGTGCCCTGTAAATGCCTGATTGTACTTTAGCTGAGATTAAATAATCTGAGACTTACTAAAAGCCCCCTAAGCAATATGTCCAACTGGGCTCACTAATTATGCATTGGTTCCTTTATAGCTATTAATTTAGCAAATTAAAGACATGTTTAAGTAATGAAACAGGAGAGTAACAGAAATATAAGCCACTATTTTAAACCCTAGACGACTTTCCATAAAATGCTAAAAAGCTACAATTCTCATAGGACAATTTCATCACATAACAATCGTAATAAATAAATACTACACCTCCCTTGGGCTTTTTTATCTGGATTGTACAACTCAATATCACCAGAATATGACAGTGAGAAAGAGAAAATATTAACAGTGCTATGGTTTCATCAAGCCATCAATAGCACCACAGGTTTGTAGAACATCTCTGGCTGAGATCAGACCACCTTTCATGCCTTAATTAATGTCTCCAAGGGAAGGTCATTATACAGCAACAAGACTTACAAACTCTTTCTGAAATGATAAGTCCAGAGTTTAGCCCTTTTAAATCAACTATCTAAGTCAATACTGTATGCTTAAGAAGAATCTTCCAGAACAAATCTCCAATAAGACTGACTGCATTCTATGACTGTAAACGCTAATTGGTATGTGAGCTTGTAATTAGCTTGTAAAACTAATGAACGTGAAAAGGCACCAGTGTCACTGATGGTACGCTACAGTAAGCACAAGCTTAGCGCTGATGTAGCATAAATACAAGGAACCTCTGTACCAAACCCTGCGAGCTGGCTTATTGCCTACTGCTTAAATGGACATCTACCTAGATACCCTTTTTGCATTAAATAAAAAATTATGTATAATTACTTCTCTTGGCTCCTCTGTCATCTTGGATTAGGTTAATTTCACTGATCTTGTTGTAGAGCATTGTTGCAGACCTTGTTGGAACAGCCTTTGCATGAGAAGCCCACTAAAAGCCCACCAAGCTTTACATGCAGGAGCAGCACTACTAAACTGACCTCAGAGCAGCTTGACTTGATGTGAATTCACCCCTTACAATTGCATCCCGTCCGATAACGCACAGACATCTCATCCAGCATGCCCGGATGAGGAAGAAAATCAGAGAAAGAGAGAAATAAAAAAAAGAGCAGTGCTTGACAAACACAGGGAGGGATATGACACATCGATTTCAACTATCGATCCTGAGAACTGATGAAGCTCATGCACACTTATCGAAAGGCCTGCGTTATCTGCGCGCAGGTGGAGAGAAAGGGAACCGGTGGGCCTTATCTGTCACTCTCTCCCTGTCAGACAGACGTTCCCATACCTGACTCCTACTCTCACTCTAAAGATTTCCTTTCTCTTTTTCAGTCTCCTTATACGGATATTCAAGGACTCATTTCTCACTAGACCACAGTGAATGTGACGGACTGACTGACGTATGGACTCTGGTCTGCAGAGTAAAGATTTGCTGATAGCAGGAAGTCAGGTGTCAAGCATGGCAGATACCCTTCAGCAGCAGAGAGGACATTGGGAAAAAAGATCACAGAGCACAGTGTGTTTAAAAGGAATAAAATATCACAAGACAGACAAAAGGTGTGGGGTCACGGGTGGGATGGCAGCATGTATTATGAAGGCAGAGTAAATAATCACTGCGTATTAACAGCGTTTTAAATCACAGCTAATTTACTAAGGAATGAAAGGTTTGATCCACTGCTTTGTCTTTAATTCTGCAGATTATGATTTATCACACCGCTTTCACCGACATGCAAATACATGCAAATTTCCAAACTACATCCTCCTGCACACGGTGTACTGCACTGGAGGCCAAACCAGCAGCAAGAAAAGATGGGGAAGGAGAGAGGGAGGACAGAGAAAGAGAGCGTGAGTGGGAGAGATAATGAATGAGAAAATTAATGAAGGAGAGAGTGAGATGAGAGAATCTTTATGAAAAGCCAAGGGTGAAAGCAGAAGACAAGTGGCATGGCGCCACCACACTATACTAAAGTGCCAATGCTAGCCAGACTGTGGACTCGATCTGGCATACAGGATGTGCCCTTCATGTGCATTTACTGATGATGGAATGTAATAGTGTAATAAGATAGTTATTACATATTCATAAATGTACAAGTCTGCATTAATGGCAGGAAAAGTGGCACAGACTTTGTTTTTGGATATATTTAATATATTACCATGTTCAGATGATGGAATATTTCCATGTTCAGTTCACTAATTTCTGTCCTACTAGAATCACAGAATGAAATGACAAAAATAATGATCTGTTTCCTGAACATTATCTGCCATTGGTCGGTCAACAGATAGTCCCGCCCATGAACTCGTGCCATTGGTTAGGCCAATGTCGTGGTGTTGGGCTGATCAGGATTCTTAAACACTTTCAGTTGACAATCATTTATAGCCATGTTTACATGTCTTAAAACTACTGGAGCTTTCTTTGGATGTACATTGAGCTGCAATGCTGAACTAAAGCATGTATACAGTATTTGAGGTACAATATGCCTGAGCACAAGTGATTCATATATATATGTGAGTGTAAAACAGGAGCAGAAGTGAGTGCCACCAAAGTCAGACAGCTCTATACATGCACCTCAAACAACCTGTAATAGAAAATGAAGAAAGAAAGCGCGAGGGAGTGAGAGGCGGGTTCGAGTGAACCAGAACAGCAGTGTTCCTATGGGAACGAGGAAACGGTGGACCTGACGTGGCTGTCACAAACACCCTCCATATGCTCAGAGTCTACAAACCACTTCAAGTTCATCACAAGCAGCCTGCCAAGAACAAACCTGTGTGGTCTGATTCAGGAGTGAAAACAAATTCCATCAGGGCGGCAGAAGGTCACAGGATAAATAGCTGATCAAAGAATGGGTTCAAGTGTCTCAAATCAAACTGAGGGAGAAGAGTTTGTAAGCAATGAAGTCTCACCTCCATCAGATAAACGGCTATTAAATGAAAGTTTCCAGAGCTGGTTTAAATGTGTAAACTAGGGCTGTGTGATTTAGTGATTTAGTCTCAGTCCTGTGTCAATGTACTTTCTAGTTATCATAGTCAACCTTGTCCTGTTTTTGTTTAGTCAAGTTTTAGTCGACTAAATGTCTAAATATATATATAAATATATATATAAAAGTTAACATACACATGCTTAATTTTACCTCATCTAGTGCACTGATTTATTATAGGTTATTTAATATAGAAAAGTTAACATACACAATGCTTAATTTTACCTCATCTAGTGCACTGATTTATTATAGGTTATTTAATATAGAAATGAATATCAAAGACTTAGATATGCACTCTGTCTGTAAAAAAAAAAAGAAAAAAAAAAAAAGTGGAGATCTCATGAAAGAACACAGACTGTCTGAATGACACTTTCATTTAAACCGAACATTTCACTAAACTTTAGCTTGTTTGTTGGTGTTTTCAGATCGGCACTTCTGTAATGAAGAGTGAGTGCATACACATGGTTGCCAGATTGCAAAAATTAAGCAAAACACCGGGCAGAAAATTTATCCTTTTTTACAGGGATTCGAACTCTTAATATCTGGCAACCACACACAAAAGCTTGCAATAATATTTCATCTAATTTTTTAGTCGAAAAAAAATTTTTTTTGTAAAGTTTTTATTTTTTAAAATACATTTTAGTCTCATCTTTTATCTCAATGTTATTGCATGTCGAAAGAGTTATCATTTATAGACCATACTGTCATCTCGTCATCATCTTTTTTTAGTCACGGGGGAAAAAAAGCTTGTCAACAATCATTTTTCATCATAGTTTTCATTAATGAAATGAACACCACTGTGTGATTAAGTTATAATTATAGTATTAGTGTTGTAATTTTACAGTAGCACTGAATGAATATAATTTTCAAAAATATTCTTTTTTACAGTGAAATATTACAATAGTATTTTTTATTTTAATGTTTTAACATTAGATGAATAATAATAATACAATCAAAATTTTGGGGCGCATTATGCATCCATAGAATAAAGTATAGCAAATTTGGAGCTTTTAAAAATAAATAATAAAGCACTTTAAATCTTCATGTTTGATCAGAAAATATAATTTTTTCCTCTAACCGTGCAGCCCTAGAATAAACTAATCTCTGACTGTAAAAACAGCTTTTAAATAGAGATCTAAATGCTCAAACTATTGAATTAAGTCCTCTAAGGTCCAGAATGTTTGTATGCGCTTGACACAATGTCACAAATGAATGCAGCAAGTTTTTTAAATGCTCAAGAAATGGCAAAAGCATTACATAACAGGAAAGGAGAAAGAGAGGAAGTGAGAGCGAGACGGATAGAGAGAGGATAACAAGGGGAGAATGAATGGTCAGTGCTTTATAATAATACAAAATGGCTGCTGTCCGAGGCCCTGCTGTGAAACAGCGAGGTGTATTTCAGGGCACATAGATTACAACAGATCCCAGTTAAAGCTAATGCTGCCTAGTTGACCAGTGGCGCCACACTCATTATTTGGGTTCTTGTATTTAGATGCGTGTGTGTTTGTCACTTACCATTTTGTGCAGGTGCTTCTCTTTCCGTACGTCCACCATGACAAGGCCTTCTTTCACCAGTCCCAGACCCACGTCATCTTTCGAGTCAGCAAACTGCAGCGTGACATGCGGGCAGACAGCTCCACTGTATTCCACGTTCAGCAGACACTGTTTGTTTTGAATGTCCCTGACCACACTGTCCACGGCGTCGGCCCGTGCGTCTTCCTGTGGGTGAGGTCATCATAGGAACGTCACATGTTTGATTTTTAGAAACTGCCCACAACACAAACACTTACAATTCCACACACCATTGATAGACACTTCAAAGTCCTCAGTGTGTGCTCTGAGCCAATCAGACACCACCGTTCAAACACTCCAGCTGCGGAGTTGCTCATCCATCACACTTGCTCTTACACACAAGCACTGCGATAATGATAAATGTAGATTTGGAAACAAAAAGCAGATCAAAATACCTCTACACCAACACAATGTTTCACAAATGTTCGACGCACGAGGTGAGAGATACAGATCTGATCTTTCTCGCTCCTATACACACACACACACACTGCTCTTGTGAGCCAACCCAGTCTCCATGGCAACCTCAGAGCATGTTCCCCTTGGGGGGAGTTATGGTAGGGGTACGAGATACAGAGGCCATCCAAAACGAGAGAAAGAGACAGAGATAGAGAGAACAATGCGCCTACCTCAAAAGATGGACAAGATCACAAAACAACAGCAGTATTAACAGGGCAGGTGGCATGATGCCACACCTACACACACAAACACACACCTACACACGCACAATCGAGCGCCGCACACAGACCAGGTGGAAAATGTACTTTCATATGCATTTCCTCACACAATTCAACTAACAAAAAGGCTTGTTATGAAATATCAGTATTCTAGTATAATGCTTACTGCTGACGCTGAGTATATAGGGTCCCATTTTATGTCTTCCCAAATTCTGTTTTATTTTTTCCAAATTCAGTTTTTTCAATTTTAATTTTTCTAGACTTTTAATGCTTAAATTAAATTTTGTTAATCAAAAAACATGTCTAATTAGTTGAAATCATGAAACGTACACAATTTAACGGCAATTTTTTTTAACAGTTTATCCAAAATAAAATTTTAAAGGCCCTATGAAATTCTATTTTTCTTAAATTTAGTTCCAAATTCTGTTTTACATAAATTTTCTGGATTTGATTTTAATGTTTCATTAAATTTAAATCATCAAAAGCATTTCTAAATAATTTATTATATCATATATATATATATATATATATAATATATATATTATATATATATATATATATATATATATATATATATTATATAATATATATATATATACAGTACAGACCAAAAGTTTGGAAACATTACTATTTTTAAATGTTTTTGAAAGAAGTTTCTTCTGCTCATCAAGCCTGCATTTATTTGATCAAAAATACAGAAAAAAACAGTAATATTGTGAAATATTATTACAACTTAAAATAATAGTTTTCTATTTGAATATACTTTAAAAAAAGAATGTTATTCCTGTGATGCAAAGCTGAATTTTCAGCATCATTACTCCAGCCTTCAGTGTCACATGTAACTTCCAGTCTATCACATGATCATTTAGAAATCATTCTAATATTCTGATTTATTATGAGTGTTGGAAACAGTTCTGCTGTCTAATATATTTGATGAATAAAAGGTTAAAAAAACTGCATTTTAAAAAAAAAAAAAAAAAAAAAAAAAAAAATTTCTAATAATATATATTCTAATAATATATTTTCTTTACTATCACTTTTTATCAATTTAACACATCCTTGCTGAATAAAATTATTAATTTTATTTAAAAAAAAAGAATGAAAAAAAAATTACTGACCCCAAATTACTGACCAGTAGTGTATATTGCTATTACAAAATATTTATATTTTAAAAACATAGCTTCTTTTTTTTTATTTTTTATTTTTTTTACTTTTTATTCATCAAAGTATCCTAGAAAAGTATCACATGTTCTGAAAAAATATTAAGCAGCAGAACTGTTTCCAACTTTGATAATGAATCATCATATTAGAATGATTTCTAAAGGATCATGTGATAATGATCCTAAAAATTCAGCTTTGCATCACAGAAATAAATGATAATCTAAATTACAATAAATTTAAAAACAAATAAATTCAAACTTTAATAACATAAGAAACTATTACAATTTTTTTCTGTATTTTTGATCAAATAAATGCAGGCTTGATGAGCAGAAGAAACTTCTTTCAAAAACATTAAAAATAGTAATGTTTCCAAACTTTTGGTCTGTACTGTATATATATATATATATTCTGCTATATATATATATATATATCATATACATATATATATATTATATTTAGTAGTAGTACTCTCATTACATATTTCTGTCACAGTTTCTTCAAATTAAACCAAACTATCATTTTATTAGTAGTAGTACTCTCATTACATATTTCTGTCACAGTTTCTTCAAATTAAACCAAACTTTTATTTTGACCGGGTTGTTGTGAAGACTTTAAAAATTTGTCAGTTTATATTATATGATGATGGTTTTTCTCAAAAGAAATGGTAAAATGCTAAGATTATGCTTATGCGTTCATGTACGCATATATTGAGGCGGCAGAGGCTAAAATCACTGTAAGCGTCACACGCATTTCGTGTGCAGTAAATGAAACTACACATCTGCACCATTCATTCACACAGAGACACAGAACATGTAAGATTACGATTTAAATAGCTTAATATTTTTTGCAGCTTAATATTCACAGACACTAGTCCATATTGTGATTTGTGCATTAAACTACTCTTTATTTGTTCATATAAATTTGGCAAATTCTGTGACATTCAGAGTTATACAGTAAATTCCAAATTTATTGCTGGATTCCAAGATTCTATCTGCGTTTTCCACATCACGGAAATCATAGGGCCCTAAGTATAGTACGTGTTACATACTCATTACATACAAAAACAATTAGTGCAATGTAGTGGGCTCTTGTTGTATACTTTACAATTGTAGTGTATGGCTATTCTATGCACAAAATTAGCATACTTTGCAGAAATACGATAGTATGCCATTCCAACAGCAAAACTAGCATGACGTGACTCATAATTCCTGTCTTTTATAACTTGGATGTGAGTATGTTGTGCGTGCATGCGCTATGTGTCCTACAGGACCCGTTTGAAGGCCACGTTGTGTGATGAATCACATGGGAGTGTGTATGAATGTGTTTGTGCAAGAACTTACATCCTGTGGGACCTGAATGAAGGCAAACGTGTATTCTGTAGCCTGTGGAGGAAGCGTACGCGTGCTGAAGGCTGGAGGAAGGGCTGCGAGACGCGTGGAGGATAGTATCTCTCTCTGAAAGGACAAGAGAGAAAGATTGTCACATTGTTGTGTTATAAAACAGCCTTCATACCTCTTTCATACACTGACTGCCTGTACAAGGTCCTCATTAAATGGAGGAGGTGTGAGTACAGCACAGCAGATAAAAGCAAAGTCAAGCATAACGCTTAACTCCTCCACATGCCACACTCAAAGCCAGCAACACAATATGAGAGACACACACACTCTCTCTCTACTGGGTCGCAGTTGAGCACTGTGGTCATGTGTCTTTAGTGCAGAACATGTGAACGCAGCAGGCTAAAGAGGCTGGTTAGCACTGAGATGCAGCAAAGGCTTGTTTCAGCTTTGAGAATGAGAAATACAGGCAGACAGAGAGACTAGAAAATGGAAAATCAGACAGAAGACAGATGAAAGTACAAAGCAAAAACACTGGCTTGTTCTATGTGGGGGGTTATACAGTGAGGCGGGAACACACATTGAGCACACGGTAGACCTAGAAATATTTGGACACAGTGTTTGAATGTCAGGGCATTTCTCTCTATTTATGTTTCATAGAAAAGGGATTAGTATGTAATAATTAAATCAAGGCAAATTGAATCAAACAATATGTTTAAAATCACAAAACAACAATTTTTCTCAGAATGAAGACAATGACAATTTTTGGTTGTCAAACTTGAGTGGATCATAAGGTGATGAACTCTGACTTAATATATTCATGTAATCAGTAGATTAAAAGTAAAGCAAAGTAATAATAATAATAAATAAAATAAATATCTATAAGGTTAACATCTCCAAAATAAGTTACATGCATTTTATAACATTAAAGAGAATGTTTAAAATGTCAAATTATATGTATAATAAAGCAGATTTTGTTACATTTAAGAGCTGCTACTTTGTCTACATTTTAAGATTGTTATATGAAATCTAAATTACAACACTTAGACCAAAGAACATTTAGGCCATGAACTTTTGATGGGGCATTAAAATAAAGATCTGTCCCTCAAAACACTCTGTCCAGCGAATCAGAGTGATTGAGCAGAGATGGAAAGCAATAAACAGTGATATCAGATTCAGCACAATGCTCTTGCACCGAGGGTTAAGAAATGCGGGGACAAGGAGAATAAAAGAATGAGGTGGAGAGTCTGTGAAAAGAGAAGAAAGAGGAAGGCACTGGGAATACAGAGATGAGATAAAAGGCCTGTTGTGTGAGGAATGTTCAATCACATGACCACCTGCATCTTTTCTCTTGTGCTGGCCTGGAGCCTTTCGCCCCGGGCACAAAAACAGCAAAGCATGCTGGGTACTGCAACCTTCATGCTGCTTTTAAGCATACTAACATTTTTTCCCTTGCAAAAATACATTTATTCTGGATTTATGGAGAGGAATTGTTTTCCACGTGTGGCATTTTGACTGACGGATTCAGTGCTGGCTTTTGAAAGCACATGCAGTATTTTAAATACAATTCAGAACATTCATCAGTCAGCACCTTTCTAAAGAGACACTCCACTCAGGAGATGCTGTGCTACATCCAGATTACGCATCAACCTCCCTGCAAGCAGATACTCACGTTTCCATAGTCGATGTAGAACACGTGAACCTTTGCTGGAGATTCAACTTTCTCGACGCGAGCTCTGTACCTATGGAGAGACAGAGAAGAAAGTGTCAGTTCCACTCACTGATCAGAAGAGAAATAATTTCAGCAGTTCATCCACAAGCACTGGACAAATTGATGTAGAACACCTGAACAAGAAATGTTTGGCTTTGCTACCAAATGGCACTTTGGTACTCAGGTTTTCACTGACTTTTTGGCTCTGAACTGCCTTTTCTACATGGAAAGGACTGAAAGGGGCCACACTGGGCACCAGTACTGGGGTATAAGTGACCTCCAATTTCACCTCATTGAAAACATTCACTTTTGTAAAGAGCAAAATACTAGTTTACTGCCCCTAACTGTAGATTACAGACAGATTTTTATGGGGGTCTGAGGAGAGAGCTGATCTTGTATTCATAACCTCACGCTCTGAAATTGTAAGAAGCCCCGCATATTCATAAAGAGCAGTTCAAAGCTCTGCATGACACCTCAAACAAGAGGAAAAAGTCAAAGAAGATTTTTCGTTTTCATATAATCAGACTTAGACACTGCAACCCCCTGCCCACTCCAGACCATCCACTTATGCTAAAACACTTCAATCATCCAAACCCCCCGCCTGATCCAGGGATGCCCACTCTGAAAAATGTCTTTCTGCTTGTATCACAGACTTAATGAGCTCTTATGCCACCAAATGACATAGTCCCGGTGCATCGTGGGAAAACATGAGGCAACTGGGATACAGAGAAAGATAACAAACATGACAACATGATAAAAAAGAAAAGAAAAAAAACCCAGAACAACAAAGAAAACTTGTAAGCAATTAAAGGAGAAATTCTAGGGATGTTGCTGGGTGCTGCTCAAACGAGTTTTTAAAAGAGCAAGACGATATGAACAAAAACTCCAGCAGATGCTTGAGTAATGAGTCGCCCCACTGAGGATGCAGCCTGTTCAGAGTCTATATGAGGACAATAGAAGCTTCCAGACTCCCTAAAGGACAAAGGACTCATTAGAGCAGTCCAATGTTCTGCAATCTAGGGCAGATTACCCCAATATAAAATTTAAGTAAACCAAAAAATACCCATAACCAACAGATGGTTCACTATAAAACTATTTCAACAATGAATATGGGGTTAAAGCAATCCCTGTGAAGATATCCTGCTGAAAATGCTGCCTTTCTGCTTTTATTCTTTTTCCTCTGAAGTCATCGTTCCTTTAAATTAAAGACACATCCGTTATCAACATATAATAATATTCCAATATTAGATAGATTTTCCCTTTAATTTTTAATAATTGTTCAATGCAATTTGGCATTACACAGTAATAGCTGCCAAGGATCAGCCACACTTTACTTCAATGTCCAATTCTCACCATTAACTACGACTTCTGCCTCAATAAACTCCTAATTTGCTGCTTATTAACAGTAAGGTAGTTGTTAAGTTTAGGTATTGGGAAGAATTAGGCACTGTAGATTATGGTTATGCAGAATACAGTATGTGTTTTATAAGTACTAATAAATAACCAATATGTTAATAATAGGCATGCTAATAAGCAACTAGTTAATAGAGAAAATTGGTCCCTATACTAAAGTGTTACCATAAAATCTCAAACATCTTTCATTCTATCTTTCATACTTACATTCTTTTACACTGATACAATGATACCTAAATGCATTTGTAGCATTTAAAACAACTATTTAAATTACCAAATATTTTAGACAGTGTTTAATACTGGCCATTCATTGGTTATCAGCAATAACAAAAATATAATTATCAGCATGTGCCACGATTTCAATACGGGTGCGTTATTGCTTAAAACACCAATCACCTGCAGACACTTGCCAAATCAGGAAGATGACTCATCATTACCTCTCAAAACTAGACAAGAACATCCTGCCCAGCAGCTCTGACAAATATTTTATTACATTTATTTTTTAAAGAAATTAATAAATTAAAAGGTCTTTTGCTGAAACCAGGAAACTCAGCTTTTATAGCAGATGCCATTAGGAGATTTTCTTTTGGCTCTTACCATTCTCCATCAGCAAACTTTGCGATGCAGAAATCTCCTCTGCGTGGGGCGAAGGATCCTTCCACTGGAGGCTGGGCGGCAATCTCTCCTCGCATGCTCTCCATCAGGCTCTCCAGCTTAGTACCTGCACAGATAAGGACGGCAAAAATGTGAACAAGTCAGAAAACTTCAAGCTTGCATTCCTGGATTTGGCTCCATGTTGGAGAGTGTCATCCTGGCGGCATGATTACATGATTTATACCATAACGGGATGATTTGAGAAGAAAGAGATGCATTAACTTGCGAGTGACTGGCCTCTGCCAACATCGTTTCTCCAACAATGAAGCCCTGATGGCTCCGGAGAGGAAAGCATAATATTTTCCTCGTTCAGCCAAACGGCAAACACTAAATTACATTCATTTGTTGACAACCAACATCCATTGAGCTTTTGCCAGGGCCTGGGGTCTGTTGCAAATGCGGAAATAAAATTAGATTAAGACCCACAAATCCTCACTGGGGAACATGTGACCCAAGCAAGCTCTCAAATCAACCAAAGGCCAGTAAGGTTTTGATGCATCAAAATGGCTTGAAATGCCTTTCTAATGAGAACGTCCACTACAGATATTTACTTTTTTCTGCTGTACTCTTGCACTGTTCATTCATCTCTCCCATCAACAAGAGCAATCAGTGTAATCGCTGAGGTGTGGGTTTGCTGGGGCACGGAAATGTGACAAAATGGCCCCACAGTCAGGCATGAATAATGTTGTAGGAGCGCAAAGCGGAGAAAAAAAAAAAAAAAGTGAGAGCAGTAATGTGCGACAAACACCAAACATCCCTCCAGGAAAGCTGTTAAAATTAGCCAACTAACTTCCCATTCTTAACCCCCTCCACTGATGTCATTGGGGTTTTTATGATAATTGTTTGCTAGCATCGGAATATTTAAACCCACAAAATGAAAATAAGAATAATAACAAATCAAAAAGAACAACAAAAACAGCGCTAACTTATATAACTTAATTTTCTATATGTGCAACAGAGCAGCGTTTAGTGTGCGAACGTATGTTTGTGTATGTGCGAGGGGTGCAGGGGGTATTTAATGGCAGATTTCCAAAAGGGGTGTGGCTTAAATGCTCTATTTAATTGGCCAACCCACCAGCATCCAGCCTGCTAAACGGTTAATTAGCACATATGGGAAGACACGTGCGCGCACACACACCTCTCAGCTGATTCTGGCACAGTAGAGACATTAGCAGCGTTTCAAGGAGGCAGCAGTTTTTGAGAAGGGTGGAGAACGTGGCTGTGTGACTGTGGGTAGAGTAGCATGTCAGATGACAGCTGAATGTGCAGCCTTGATTTAATAAACTTTTATTAAAAATTTAAAAAGTTTTGCATTTTCTTCCCAGGCAGCAGGGCAGCGAGAATGCGTTTCCCCAGTTTCGTTCATCCATGCCTCCCTTCCAGCCCTGCAAGAGCTTGCTAAATAATAAATAAGGAGGGGGGTGTCCTCCGTACACGTTATAAAGGTTTAATGGAGGCAGTACATTTAACCCAATTAATCCAAGAAGCACTCAATTAGAATGCATAGACTGGGCAGAGAAAAAGTCTCCATTATAGACAATGGATGCTAATTAAAACAAATGCACTGGCTTATAATACATGTGAACGAATACTAACCTCAATCCAAACTCTGCTGAAGGGATCATTCACTTAAAACAGACATCCAACCATTAAGCTGTGACAAACACTAAAGGAGAATCACTGAAAAACCCTCCTCTGTAGCTCTCGAATCAAAAATGGCTTTAGACATCAGGTTTTATGCTTCATCAAGTGACAAAACATGACAATTAATGATGGCACTAATGTAACGTGGCAAACATGATAGGAAAACTACTGAAGGAGACCATTTTTAGTGAATTAACTAGTTAACCTTTGGTCTAGTTGCCACACAAAACCATCATTGGATTTCAAAATATTTTGCATATAAAGCACAAGAATCAAATTCTCCTTTGGAGTGAAATAAAATGGCACGAGGGAGTAGAACTCTGATGATATGTGAAAATGACATCAATCTAATAATCCAATCAAGTCCCAACCTACTTTTTTTTCTTGTTTGAGAAGCAAACTCTGTTTCATATGTCACAATAGTGAAGGAAAAATTGTCGCAAATTCTGTTTTGTGCCAATTTGACAGTACCATAGTAATAAGACATATACTTTAGTAAATTAATATTTACATTTGATATGTACTTCAAAAGAACATAACACTATCCTGTGGTGGGAAAAACTAATAACATAGTACTTCTATGTTAATTGGAAACTTAATAAAACTCTTGGGGAGTCTTTGTCAACTTAAAAATGAGTTACTATTAATGTGTTTTGATCTTAAAGTATGCTAACATGAACTGCAGTGGTCCATATGGTGTGGGTTCAGGTGTTCAGCAACGAAGGCCCTGCTTACATTCCCTGTATGCTTCATTACATCCTCCTTGGCTGATATACCGGAGGATATAATGAAGGATTCAGCTTTAATTACAGTGGGGTCAGGTTCTCTAGCGCCTACTGTAAATCTGCAACACTCCTCTTACTGTGTAAGTGTGTGTGTAAGAGAGAGAGGAAGTGTTTTCAGTGCAACGTGCTTTGCACACTACTAGCTCCCGGTCAGCGTGTAACATTAATTAGCACAAGCAGAACATGTCTACAGATTTGGATTCACCTCCTGCTCTGATGAGGGACGAGTGAGAGTTATAGAGGACATGAGGTGAAAGCTCACAGATGAGCCTGAGAGAGTCCACAATGAGATGAAAAGTTCTCTATTCAGATAACACAGTGAGCAGGACCGTCAAGGACTCTTAGCTAATGTAAATGTTTAATCTCCTAAGTCAAAGGTTCTCTGCTTGAAAAAAAAGCCTTCCTCTCCCACACACACCAGGGTTTATCTTTTTGCATTTTAAATTACCTTTCATTTAAGCACTATTTTCCAATTTATTCACTAACATTTCAGTTAGTTTTTCCATCCTTTTTAGTAATTAAACCAATTTAATAACTATTGCAACAGCTATTATTAATATATTAAAAAAAGGTAAGAAAACTTTATCATCAATGATGATGATAAATGCATTTATTATTTTTGAAATAATTTCATTTTATTATATTATATAATTATTTTAATAACTATTACATTAATATAATAATGCTGTTATTTTAGCAATTAAATAGTTTAATAATGGCTTATTTCTTAATTTTGATGGTCTTTTTATTCTAAAGCACATTGTAACTTTCTTTTGAAAGTGCTATATAAATAAATGTTTATTTACTTACTAATAAAATATTACTACAAAAATATGATAAAATAAGATTTTCTGCCTTTATCAACCACTAGTTGTTTCATTTTATTTTATTTCTTTGTTTACATTTCTGCATGCTATTTAAATTCAGTGTTTTAAAAACAATATATAATAGTTTGAGTTTATAATAATAATAATATTAATAATCAAGACACATATAAATACACACATACAAAATGCATGTCCTGGAGTCATGTTTTACAGATATACTGCTCTGAATTAGACTTTTGATATACCAGCACATCTTATTCGCTTTTTGGCCCTCTGGCTATCAACACAGCAATGATGTCCATTTCAATCCTGTCACTATAAACTATGTCCATCTTGGATGACTGATCCTCTGCTGGAACCATAACATTTCCATTTTCACCATTTCATTTGAACCACTGTAATTGCCACTTGTTTAGTGGACAAACGACTCACAGGTTGAGCTATGAATATTTATATGAATGTAATAAAAAATGTGAGAATCCTGTACTGCAGGAAACATGCTTATTTTAATGGTCTCCATCTCAGTTACTCTATATGGATGATTCACTCCTCACATATGATACACCGTCTTGACATTACAGGCTATGAGGGATGAGCGCTGCCTGTACACACATGGCATAGTTGCAATAAGCATATAAATATCCTACACCTGCGTTTATTTACATTGGAAAGATGAATATACCGTAATCGCATCCGGTGGGTAAAACACTTCCACGCCTACTGTACCTCAACACCACCACAAAACAACAGCTGTATAACACCATGTTAAAACAACAGCTGGAGAAGGAGAGAGAGAAACCCACAGAGAAAAAGAGGTCGATCCCACAGAGATAGGACAGCATTTCAACAAATCCCATGTTCACTCCTTCTCTATAGCCCATAATTAATTGTGTTTACTAAGGCGGACTTATTTACTTGCTATTAATATGGCTCATGCTAAGGGTTAGGGATTTGAAATAAGTAACTCATCCCACATCCTCATGGCTTGTTGATGAGAAGTGTGCTATCAGACTTACGATTTTTGCCTGGCAGATGAAATGGGCAAAAAAATCCCATTGGCTTACCCTGAAAAAGAAGGCACCTTTACATACAGTATAAAGTCTGGAATATCAGAGACAGGGGGAATCTTGACTTAATAATAACTAGCAACCACCTAGAAACCACCCTAGCCACCACACAATGTACTAATGATAACCTAAGCAACTCTACAGAAATGCCCTTCTTAAAATCTGTTTAAATGTGCCGCTATGGCTGTAGCTGAGAGCAAATATGCAAATGCACAGAGAAGAGTGATTAGACCTAATATCAATGTTACTGCGATATTATTCCATGAAACGATTCCCAGAGGGAACAGGACTAAAGAAATGAGACAATACTAATACTGATGTCTCCAAATCACCACATTAAACAGAAATTTAGCTACCATTCCCAAGCATAAATACTGCATGTGGGTGAATCTCACAAAATCAGCAAACAATAAGCCATAATT
Organism: Cyprinus carpio; assembly: GCF_018340385.1. Classification (NCBI taxonomy): domain Eukaryota; kingdom Metazoa; phylum Chordata; class Actinopteri; order Cypriniformes; family Cyprinidae; genus Cyprinus; species Cyprinus carpio. Next base: position 14,582,770 of record NC_056600.1, read on the forward strand.
CAACCCCAACTCAAGAAAAAAATAAGACGAAATATTTTGGATAAATAAAATGAAGCCTATTAATAAGGCCATTAAGACTTCTTGCACTGAGATAATTTTCTCATTACTTCTCATTAATTCTCATTACTGTACAGAAAAAAAAAAAAAAAAAAAAAAAAAAACCTAATTATTACTGCACTAAAAAAAAAAAAAAATGCAAAAACAATATATTCCGATAAAAATACTACATTACAAAAAACTATTTGAGTAATCAGAATTAAACAAACAAAAAAACATTGTGAAAAATTTTACTTGTGAAAATGTTCAGGCAAAAAATCTTAATGATCCTAATATGGCCTCATTTTCTTTGATCAAAAAGTTTTTTTTTTTTATTTCAGGTGAATAACAACCTGTACATGCCACAACAACAATCAAGTCAATTATGCAAGAAATAACAAAACAAACAAAAAATAAATACCCTAAAACAATACAACAATAAAAATAATGCATGAAACACTATAGCACTTTTAAGTTATGTAATAAGCAAACATGACATTGAAAGGGGTGTGTGACAATAAAAGCCAATCAAAAATATACACACTCGAGTCACCAATCATCACCCCTTCACTCAAAGCCATTTGCAGTAACGTCTTTATCTCTTTCAAACAGTGATGTTCATTCCCTCTTTTCCTTCCTCTCCAGGTAAAAGCGACAGCCCACGCCGAGCTTAAGGACAAAGCCACATTTCACACTGACACCGGGGCGGCACGTGGTGACGTGGGCTGGCCCACCTGCCCGCTCGTCTCATTAAACATTCATTGGCGGGTGGACGGGGTCCGTTCTGCAAGGATAAAGGGAGTATTAAAGAATTTCACCTCTCCTCCCGGCGCTCGTGATTGACTCTAAGCGGGCGACGGGGCAGACGAGGCCCAGTGGGGGTGGAAATGAGGAAAAAGGCAGAAGGAATGACCTCAATGAGAAAAAAAAAATGAAATCTACAGGCTCCTACAGGTGCTTATGCCATTACATTAGGGAAAACAAGCAGAGACAGAGAGAAATATAACAAACACATGCACATGGACACACATAAACTGGGATACAGACATGTAACAATCTCAGGGTTGGACAAAATGTTTTGGTGTATAGATGGCACAGCGGTGTCACAGCAATCAGTGCCCGGTGCTAAATTACAGCTCTGTGATTTCAAAGCCATTGTGAAGGGAGGGCAGGGGCAGCTTCTGCGTCTTTTTCCTTCCATCGCACAGGCTGTGGGTGAGACCCTGACTCTGTGTTTTGATTGCAAGTTTCCAAATATACCCATAAAGCCCTGCTGTGCTCCAGGCTTGGAGGCGTGCAAAGCACCTTTTTGGTTTCTGCTTCGTTAAAAGCGGTCATGGTAAAGAGGCAGTTTGGTTACCTGCTTCATAATTGCAGAACTTCAATAACGTTTCATAAAGCCAGAAGACTTTGAGAAAACCTGGCTGTGAAAGCTGCATTTATTGCAATTACATCATTTGTTATGCTGAGAGTAGAGGAATGCTCTATAATCACATCTCTTCAACTCCACAACAAATCTTAGGCCATTATAAAATATACATAGTATACACTGCTGTTCAAAAGTTTGGGATCAGTAAGATTTTGTTAATGTTTTTTAATGGGGCCTCTTATGCTCATCAAGGCTGTATTTATTTGATCAAAGATACAGAAAAAAAAACATTATCGCTTATTATTGAAATATTATTGCAATTTCTAATATTGGTTTCCTATTTAAATATACTTTAAAATATAATTTATTTCTGTGATGCAGCGCTGAATTAATTAACTACTCAAAAAAGACAAAGAAAAAAATTACTGATCCCAAAATTTTGAATAGTACTGTGGAAAAGTGATACTTTAAGTTTTAAAAATAAAAAGTTAAAAAAGAACAGCTTTTTATTTAAAAATGTCTTAAATTACTTTTTATCCTCACAGGTCCCAAAAATATTAATCGGCACAACTGTTATTGTAAAAAAATTATATTTTGAATAAACACTGATCTTTTTACTTTTTATTTATCAAAGAATCCTGAAAAAAAGTATCACAGGTCCCAAAAATATTAATCCAAAAAACATTATAAATCAGCATATAAGAGTGATTTCTGAAGAATCAATTCTGAACTATAAAAGTAATAATGCAGAAAAAACAACTCTGCAAAACAAAAAATTATACACAAAAAAAAAACATCAAAATATAATCATCAAAACTACAAAATGACATTATTTTCTGCATTTTTGATCAAATAAATGCAGCCTCGATGAGCATAAGAAACTTCTTAAAAAAAAAAAAAATCTTACTGATCCCAATTTTGAATGGAACTGTATGTATGTATATATCCTGAATCAAAGTCATGAAAATTACAGACACAATAACCTAAAGTTTCTATAAATCTACAGAAAAGGGTTTCAGGAGATGTTCAGACTACACTCGAGTGCTAATCAAGAGTGCTTCACACTGCGACTCGCACCTCCACACCTACAGACTCCCCTCCACTGCTGAAATCAATACAAAGTACCAGCGTTAATTAAATCAATATCAAAGCATCGTTTCCAGTCACTCCACTTGTGAAGCGCAACCAATGAAAAATGAGGATGGCTTTGCAGAAGACCAACAGCAAGGTGTAAAATGAATACAGAATGTTGTCCAGTGGTGAATGTTTATGGGAACAGTGAGTACAAATTAAGGCAAAACTGGAAAAATACATTTCCCCCTGCTAGGTGAGTGGGCCGGCCTTCATAAGGTGTAAAACAGCTGTTGCGTGTAGGGGTGAGCGGTGGTGGATGTCTAATAAAAACTGGCACCTGGTAAGGGAACCACTCGAGTCATTAAACTGTGTGCCAGAGACGGCCCCTTAACCCCCACCAGCCAAACTAATACCCCCACTGCCCAAGACACTCATGAACCAGAATTATCAGACAGATGTACAGTATCTCACTTTCTCTGCTGGTTAGGGGCAAGTAATAGACCGAAGGAAGATGGGTGGGTGGACCAATGGTAATTCAAGGAAAACAAAACAAAACAAAACAAAACACTACATACATAACATTTAGGAGGACGTGGAAGATATATTTCCAGTTATTTACATTGAAGTTTGACTATTTTTAAGTTTACTATGTATGATAAATAAAATAAATAATAAATCAAACTAAAAATTAAATAAAGAAAGTGCCCTATACGCAACACTAAAAGAGCAAAATAATTGTAAAAAATCTGCAAATCTCTTTTTAGGTTATAATGTAACAAATAAGACATAAAATTAATTTATTAATGATATACAAATACAAAAATGTAAATCGTAAATGTCATACAGTAAATAAAAAGTTTATATAAAATTTTTTAATCAAAAACATTATATAAAAATATTAAAATATAAAAAATTGGGCAGAAAGAATTTACACAACTATTCATGTCATATAATAATTAAAATAAATAAAATCAATTCATAATATGATATTTTAATTTTAAATATTTTAATGTCATACAAAATGTATATAAAATATTAATTTAGGGCAGAAAGAATCTACAATAATATTTAATTGTAAAAAAACATGGAAAGAAATTACAATACCATTTTAATGTCACAATGTTAAAAATAAATGTAAAAAGATTAATAAAAATGATCAATATTTAATTTAGGGCTCCATGATAATTTTTTTAAGTTACAGTTGTCAAATTCCATAGTATTTTCAGGTTTTTCATGACAATTTCAGACTGCATCCAGTGCTGGGAAAAATGAAAATCACATAAAAATAAAGACAGGAGACAAGCCTGCCATACATAATTACACTCATTGCAAATTGACACGTAATTATACTCCCAAATATCTACACAAGGTGACAAACCCATCTCTGTTCTGAATTACTTTCCAACAGCTGAAGACAAACGGCAGCTAATGTGCCTGTTGCAGACGTGTTTGCTGACGCTAATGCCCAATCTAATCTGTCAGTGCGAGTAACCGAAAGTGTTCATTACTTTACTGAGGTTTCAGTTACACAACTACACAGCACCCCCACCCCAGAGAGAAATTACACACGGCCTCTGGAGATACACACAGACGTTCCTTTGCCCAAGGAATTCCGTTTCACTACTGATCCCACACTTTGAGTAATTAAATTCAACTAATTAAAAAACACAGAGAAAAGGAAAAGAATTGATAGAGACAGAGAGAGAGAGAGAGAGAGAGAGAGAGAGAGAGAGAGAGAGAGAGAGAGAGAGAGAGAGAGAGAGAGAGAGAGAGAGAGAGAGAGAGAGAGAGAGAAAGTGCGGCAGCTTTTCCCTGCTCTGCATGGGGTGCTGGAAACCAGAGATGTTATCAGGGCGATTTGTGGGTGTTTAGAGTCTTTTAAATGAAGTCGTGAGCTGAGATCATCACAGCGTTGGGCTGTGCATTAACCGCAGACTGCGCAGTGCTCATAAGAGATGGCAGCTTCAGCCCTGTGATACCACAAAATCAATCGGAGCTGTTTATTTTCACTCGACACGACTGTGTAACAGCCCGAGTCTGAGTCGCAGGGAAAAATAACTATGCAGAGGTTACAGACGTGTTCAGAATTTTGATCAAACCTTGATTTGATCTGTTATTTACACTGACGAAGACAGTGGCTAAACACGCATTGTAGACATATGACTGGATTGAATTGCAGTGTGACAAGCAGAAATATTTCATAAGTCTCTTCAGATCGGGTTTGAAGTCGTCAGAAACATGAATGAAGCTCATGTACTGATTAATGCTTGCACTACCAGTTTCATGATAACAAAAACAATTGCAAAATAATTAAAATTGAATCTGAGAAACTGTATTCTTTTTAAAGCAAGTCAGTGCACTCTGCAACCACTTTGGTAATGGGCTACTATTATCTGCCCATCAGACGGTCAAATTATGACCCATTACGATCATTCTGTTCTTGTCTAAGCTTAAGAACGTGATTGCTGTTATCCTCTGTAAAGATGAAGTGTGTAATGTTAAAATGCCACAGAATTTGTTTTTAATATGGTAATAATACACAGATGCACTAATAAACAAAAAGTGTTCATGAATGTATAATTTATAATTAAAAAACAATTACATTTTAATAAAAATCTATCTATTATTTATATACTTTTATATTTTTATAGTATTCTCTCTCTCTCTCTCTGTCATATATATATATATATATATATATAGTTATATATATATATATATATATATATATATATATATATATATATATATATGCTTTCTATACTTCGGAATCTGAACAGTCCTCCTTTATTCACAAATCAGACCTTCACATGAACTCCTGACATCCACACTGTTTTTTTTTTCATCTGATCTCACAGTGATGACTTCTATCTTTTAATATTATTAGAATTTTTGAAATTCAAATGATACGAAACTCCAACATTCCTTTCTGCAAGACCACCATAAGGGAAGAAAATGATTAGATTAAATGCGAAATTTGTAGACATAAAAAGTTATGTCATAATCAAAAGGCTCGTCTTCAAAGTGTTTATGAAAATCATGCCCGCCCTGTTCGGATTTTCCTGTCTTTCTGAAGTTACTGTGAGAAACCGGTAATGAAATTGCAAAGCGACTGGCTTGTAGGTTTTTATAGGGCTCTGCTTTGAAGTGCTCTACAAGGAATGAGACCTCCTTAACACAGTTTGGAGAGAGTGTGAGAGAGAGAAAATAACAATCCTGTTTCTCTAACGAGCACATCTCTCTCTCTCCATCTCCATTTCCAATCCTCTCAGTGGAAAACATTGGCCAATTAAACAAGGGAAAAGATGCACACTTGCTGGTTTCATCTGACAAAAAAAAAAAAAGCCCTTAAAAAAGCAACACAACAAAAAAGCTAAAACAGTGCAAAGCTGCAAACATACTGCATATTCAGCTCAGCGTTTTCCTGTCTTATCTTCTCTCACTACTTCTTGTTTTCTATCTCGCATCTCCCTCCGTTTTGCACTATATTTGCTGTGACCTGCTTTTCTCCTGCAGCTAACCAGATCACCTGAATAATTACCTCACAAAGAGCCGAGTGTATGTGTGTGTGTCTGTGTGACTTGCTGCTGGTATTCATTGGTGTGATGGTTACTAGACGTGGCACAGCCATCTTCACTTCCTCTCAAGGCAACCTGCAAGGGTTAAAGGTCATCTGAGGGACTAAAGTCATAAACTGAGGGTGGCCAGAATCTCACCCTTTCCTCTAACATTTCCCCTTAGTTGTTTTTAAACGTGTTTCGACACCTGCGGGTTTCTGAGATGGAGTTATTTGAAGCTAAACGGCACACTAAAAGCGATAGGATTGTCACGCTCCTGGCAACACAAGCCTCAGATTTATTATAAATTCATGCAAATTAATTAATTTGCGAATTAGGACGCATTAAGAAACAACGGAAGTCAATTTTATGGTCCTGCCAATGAAGTCTGCCACTGTAACATGTAGCGAGACCCTAATTATGCAACAAACAACAGTGTGTGAGCATAATTAGTATTTTTCTTCTGGTGTGTGTGTGTGTGCATGTATACAAGATTATATAAAAAAATATGAATAGAAAAGAGAAAACGTGTGTTTGTTCAGTAAAACAGCCTTTTTGAATCTCAGGACGGCTGCCCTATCATGGACTTGGTCACTACCAAGGGCGATTTAAATATCATGTTTAATGACTAGTTGCTATCACACTGAGCACAGAGATCACTCAGGGCATTTAGAGGGCAACACACACAACCTGCAATGTTTCCTAACTGGAATTTGCTGGAGCGGCTACATTTAATAATCATCCTATCTGGAGTCTGAAGAAAGCCCTTCAGGTATGATGTCATAATCATGCCTGGGTGAATGTGGAGTTGGATTAGATGCCCATTAGTGTAAAACCCTGAGAGCTCGTCATCTAAACATAACGAAGGAAGCCAATTTAAATGATGTGATTCAGACGGCTTTTTGCTGCTGACTGTTTAATCAGTAAAATGCCGTGCGTTAACATTCCCATTTACAATTGCAGAATGTGTCTTGCATTTTGATATCTTTGTGATATCTTTCATCATTTTAAACCAATCACCTAAGCCATTAATGTCACATGACTAAACACTCTAGAGCTGAACATGACATGAAAATACAGACTGATGTCCAACACCACAAATCCTTCACTAACAACTAATTTGAACCATGACATCAAATACACAACCTTTTTAACAAAAAAAAAAAAATTATACAACTATTTAGAGTTTACAACTATTTTAGAATGTCTGTCAATGGAGTAAGATGCTTTTTGCCTGTGGTTACAGCATGTACCAGCAGGCACTAACTGGACCACGTTTGCATGGACCATTGTTTCTCCATTGGTTTTAGAAATGAGGGCAGCACTCACCGGTTTCCACATCCTGCGCGTAGAAGTGCAGTCCATCTGTGATTTCGGTGACATAGACGGCTCTGTATTTCGCCACACGTTCCTTCTCCTCTGTGAACTGAGCCACCTCTTCTTTTGGTTTCTCTTCATAATTGGCCCAGAGCTGTTGACACACACACACACATATACAAATCCAGTTTAAACAAGGGTCTAAAAATTACCAATACATCACAGCTACATAGCATTTTGTTTATTAAGTGGGGTTAATTTTGATTTCATGTTCACTTAAACCTATTAACACCTCAGACCACACAAAATCTGAGTGGTTTAATCCGCTAGCATCAGTGTGAACATTGCATTTGTTGATAATCCCTTCACTTTCACATGATGGGTCAGTAACCTATTTACCCACCCGTGAGAAGGTCACAATGACCTCTGCACTTCACAGATGACAGACGATTATTGGCTAGATTTGAGCAACGCCGCCAGAGACAGAGGGCAGAGAATTATGAAGCAAGAGTGAGCTCATTAAGACTTGCGGCTGCAAATCACGAATTTGAGTGCGGATTTCAGCAATGTGCCAAAACTAAGGGCGAGAAGTTCTTCATCAATGCTTTATGAAATGTCAAGAAAAGAGCCCCTGCGTGCAGTCAAAGCAGTTTGTTTTGCTTACTAAGCGCTGAAGGTTGAGTCTATTATGAAATACAAACACGACAAATTAACAGGCTCTTACGCAACCACCCCTTACTTCAGTTCGGAGGCTTTATTAGCAAACGATGTTCACCAGCTATTGAAGTTTTCCCCGTTATTCCATTAATTTTTTCTCTCCCAGAGAGCAGGAGGCAGCTAATTACAAACCAGACTTTTATATGTGCTTCCTCACAGTGCTGGTTTTAGCTAATTATGTCCACCAGGACCGCAAGGCCGACATTTACAGGCCAATTTCACCACCAGACTGAGAATTAACATAGATGTATGTAAAAATACAGCTGGTGACATGCAGTAAGCCTTGCAAACCCAGCCACCAAATGATAAACTACAGGGTCAAACTACCCAATTACATCTGATTATTTTACCCGAGGCGTGACAAAAACAAGGGAACATGGAGGAAAATGATTCCTTGGGGAAAACACCAGGGTTAATGAAGATTTAAACACTGCAAACCACTCCACAGCAAGGGCGCTAGTCTAACCCCTCTACCCACAATGCCCTGGCACAGTAATATGAAGTTATAATCAAACCTGGAGGACCAATTGCAGTCACCCAGTTTGAGTGTCAACACTCGTTACAGTGCCGACTGTCACAATGTCATTTCTGGCACTGATGGTCAGCGCAGACCCTGCGCTTCCTGCAGCCACGTGACCTCTGACACGCGGCATCGAGGCAAGGGCACTTGAGCCACGCGTGAACAGGCGGACTTTTGCAAAAACCCACTCTCACGTATCCTCCGCTGCAAAAGCACAAAAGAAGCCACAAACACACACAATGACTCAAAGAGACACACTGCACCCTGGGCAAATGACCTTCTGTGAGCAACCAACCATTCTTGTTTGTTCCACATGAGTGCAGGTATATGACTGCTGCTGGGCGGGGTCATGAAGAGAAAGGATTTGTGATGTATTCTGTCATTGAGCTGCCTGTGGCCTAAATCCATAGCAATAAGCCACAAAAAACAAATGACAGAGTGAGAGACGGGACGAGTGAAACGACAGCTTTTTTGCAAGCTAACTGCAATCCTCAAAGGACAAAAAACACATTAGCAGATCTACAGAAGCAGAAATATGATCCTCTAACACGGGCTAATGAGAAACTCTAAACACTGATTGGAAAAATCCAGTTTGAAACTATGGTAAAATAATGATAAACTCCTGTGATCACACATTCAAAATGAATACAGCAATTTAAATTGAAACTACAAAGACCCTATATTTATGCTAATGAAACTATCTCGAAAAACCATATATATATATATATATATAATATATATATATCTAATTTATATATAGAGTTATATATATATATATATATATATATATATATATAATGTTACACTCTATAATTGTTTAAAATCAAAAACTTACTTTAGAAATTAAGTCGACAGTGACCATTGTAGAAATGTTACACTATAAAATTTAAAAAAAACAAAAACATAAATTATAAACTAATGTTATCAATTGTAAAATTAAAATCAATTCATATAAATTCAAATTAGGCTCTCTTTCCACTGGCTTACACTACTGAGCACTTTCACTTTATAAAAGAAAAGTGAATTCATCCCAGCCCACACAGAAATAATATCAAATCATTTTTGCCCACTTTATGAGGACATTTTTGCAGATAAAATGGGCAATGGAAAGCTTGCAAAGTTAACTGTAATTGAATGAGAAAGAAGAATAGTTTAAATAAATTTTATGATTCTACATATTTTGATAATTATTAATACCAGTAAGTGTTCATTGAACATTGGTGCATTTTTATTAATAAAATAAGCCACTTGACTGAGGTTATATTCATTTTTACACATTGAATGGTTAAGGCCATAACCTTGGCTGAAATCAGTGTAATGCATGCTATCAAGTGGCTTATTGCTTTATTATGGTAACACATATGGGCCAATTCTCACTATTAGCTAGTTGCTTATTAGCATGCCTATTAATAACACATTGGCTGCTTATAAGTACATATAAAGCACATATTCTGCATGACCATATTCTACATCTCTAATCCTGCCCAATACTTAAACTAAACAACTACCTTACTAACTATTAATAAGCAGCAAATTAGGAGTTTATTGAGGCAAATTCATAGGACCTGAAAATATAGTGTTTGTGACCTTTACTTTTAGTAGTATTAATCATTGGAAGCAGCAGTTTTTGTCAATAGTATGTTAGTATGTCCATGCCTGTTGTGTTGAGCACTCAAGGAGAGGTCAGACTTCTCTTCAGGGACTAAAGATACAGCAGAGTTACGTTCATAAAAACTGCCTCTCTCACACACCGAATTCAGGGGAGGGGGCCGTTCCAAACGCTGATGAAAGGTGACAGTGTGTCAATTCCAATAGAGTGTGTTCCGCCCAGCGAGAGCGAATACCCATCAACACCCAGAGTGCATACACACAAACACACAGGGCCCAAGGGAAAGAAGCAAACGTATAGTCTCAGTTCTTACCGGAACACACTGAACTTTACCTGCCAAATTAATCTACATCCAAGAGAGATATATGCATCGAACACTACAGTGAGCCAGGGAGAAGAACTACAATACCCATAAGTCACTGCACTCGAGGCAGGTAACCAGGCTGTATTTTTTCAGCAAAACAAATAATGTAAAACTTGGACTAATTCAGCTTTTTAATAAGGGTTTCATTGTCACATAGCCATCTAATAATGCTTAAAAAAAAAAAATCAAAAGCCATGCTTATTATTAATCAAATTATACTTGGTAACTCAATTTAGCATCCATTATATCCATAATGAAGGCACCTTTGGAAATAAAGGCTCATTAATTCAAGAGAAGCCTCTTTCTGACACTTCTGCGTTAGACATAATGGCATGACACACTCACCCAACACACACAAACGTCTTTCACAAAGTCCACTTAAACTCAGGAGCTGCTGCATAAATTGGATACTTGGAATACTAAGATGTGAGTCCGATGACGGGGAGAAAACAAATCTTTTGTCAGCAGTGTGTGACTGGAAATATCTCATTTAAGAGATTCACTGGCCATTAAAAAGTATAGTTAAAGCCAAAACTTCTATTTCTCTCCATTCCAGGACAAATACTGTACAGGAATAACCAGATGGTTTATTAAACTCTGAGAATATCTGAATGCAGTTTTTGCTTGCACTGCTTCAGTTCTTCATAGTGAAATGATCCACTTTTCTAAAAAGGGACATACTTCAGTAAATCTGTCTAGCAGTCTGGAAGACTCTGTATAAAAAAAAAAAAAAAAAATAAAACACTTAAAAAAAAAAAAAAAAAAAAAAAAAAAAAATTGACTGAAGTCAACATACAATATTTGACACCTATCTCGAGAAAATTAAACAGAGTAAAAACTGTATTCTAGAAACATTCAGTTATCATAGAGTTTCTAATGGTTGTAAGCACACAGATGGTAACTGGGATGTGGAGGCTGAAGCTCAAGTTCATCCTCAAGAGCATGTCAACATATCACAACAGAATAATGTGAATAATAAGGCATGTGAGCAATAAAAAATAAATAAATTAAAAAAATAAAATCCTGACCTCTTCCACACCTTGAAACTGCTAAATATCTACCAAGGTCATCTAGGAGGACAAGAAAAAAGTCTGCAGATGGATTTCAGGAGACACACCACCATTTTGATTGGGCCCATCCCAAACACAGCGGAATATGTGGGTTATGCAGTGCTAGACTGTATAGGTGCTACAAGAAAAACTGAATGGTAATCTGAGAGGTGGGATACATCATCAGGGAGTTTTAGCTGACTCAATTAAGGTCTACGACCCATGATGCCCGTCTGCTCGATTCGTCTGTGCATATTGATGAAGCTATAAGCAGTATGGAATGACTAACAAGACAGAAATGCCTTTACGTCGAATGCCTTTTACACCAGAATCAACACCACCATATGAAGATGGATATGCTGCCTATATTGATGATATAATGATTCAGTCACTGCAGAAATACAATGCAAAAGCAACAACCCTGATATAGATACAAGTACGCGATCGCAAGAGAATGATCTAAGCAGAAAAGGTTTTGTCACAGTTGTTTTGCACTCTTCAGGATGACATCACAAATGATTTTCTGATTTAACTTTGAGTTTGTTTTTATCTTGTGAGAAAATGTAGATTTTACAGTTAATAAATTACTCTATAGTGCTATGATGTCATAATGACATGTTGAGAGACACACAAAAATGTCTTTAAGTTGCCATATATATTTGCATGATATTTAAAAAAAAAAAATTTTTAGAGCACCTACCTGAATAAAATAATTGCCTGGATCAATGTGCGCCTATTTCTAGTGTCCCTCCTTTAAAGTGCAATGTCCCATTTATCAACATTAAAGTGCAGAGCTTTTACACACTGCCTTGAAACAACGTGCATTTTGAAAATCACTATACAAATACAAAAATTGACTTGACACTGCTTAAATATTTAAATAAAAACAGCAAGAGCGTGATGGAATGCAATCATATTCTGTTCACAACTAAAACGTGAAGCTGATTAGAATGTATGACTTTGTGCACCCTTAGAGGACTGGGGGAAGAAAAAGAGAGAAAATCAACGTGAAAAGATCCATGAATGACAACAGCACTAAGCCTTACTCTTTTGAACTCCTCCTGATTGACCCCGGCACACGCACACATCTAAGCAGTATACGGGATCCAGATGCAGTAAATGACATACATGTTTTGCTACGGTGCATACCAATAAGTCTTATAAGGGCAAGGTACTAATGGGGTGTTGCACCAATGTACTGTAGGATGGGAGGTATTAAACACGCATTTACATTGCAAATGCACTTATTTCAATGATCATGTCAAATGACCAGACAGTCATTGACCAATGAGAAATTTTAAACTGGCATGTCCAGGAATACTTTCTGAAATCGAATTAGCTTTCTAGTAAGCTCTTCTAGTCTAAGGGAGGAATTGGGGAAAAAGACCCAGAGCTACAGTATATATTCTTGAAGACATTTGCATGCCATTCACGCTTTCAGCTCCATGTGTACATGTAGCTGATGTGTTAACGTGAATGTGTCTGAGCACATATCAATCTCAAAGCATTAAAACCAGAACTACCAGCGACAGCTTACACATTTTCCAGGTAAACACACATCTGTTTAATGAGAGAGAGAGAGAGAGAGAGAGAGAGAGAGAGAGAGAGAGAGAGAGAGAGAGAGAGAGAGAGAGAGAGAGAGAGAGAGAAAACACATTTCAGGCTAATTTGACTGTAAAGCACCATTATACTAGACGTGAGGAAAAAAATAACACCGTCACAGTTTTTCTGGTTCAAATGTACTCAAACACACAGGTCCATCCAGTTACAAAGGGCAGACTGACCATCCATCACACATCCCAAAGTCCACATCAATCTACTCACAGACGCTGATAAACGCATCAAATAAGTGACCTACACTGTCAGCATCCACTTAACCTGCAAACACTGAGCTAGGGCTATAAACTCACTTAGCATAATCACACTACACTCATCTGTAAAAACACAGAACGCTGTAAGCTGGATAAATCCAGCGTTTTCTGACCCACCCAACTTAGGATGGGGTGACTTGGGGTGAAACGCAGAGGGGAGGGGTGTGTGGAGCAGAGGTGGACGTGGAGTCTTGGATGTGGTTACTTAGCGGATAAATTTATGCATTAAAAGTGCCCAGGTGGCATGGCACTTTGGGAATCAACAGCTGCGAGATGTCAGCATGCGGGGAGCTTCTCTTCAGCCTCATATCACAGACAGCAGCTGTTGGGATGCAGTGGCGGTTGCGCAGCTTATACCGTAGCTTACACCGCTAATGTCACCGCCCTCCTGTCAGCCGTTACAAACTCCCACCAGCCTGAAATTCCTGCATGGTAAAGGTAAGAAATCACCAGAAACTCTGGCTCTTGTCGCAGCGGTGTTGTAGTCAGAACGCTTTAACATGCGCTAAGTGGTTTAGCACCATTTCTGTGGGTAGTAACTATGGAAATAGAGCCCATTTGCGCAAAAAAAAAAAAAAAAGATTGGTTCTGAGGGGTCTGGCATGCATGTCGTGGCTCCCCACATGCACAGATAATGCCCCCGGGGAAATACGGCAGCATATGGGGCCTTACACAACACTCAGACTTTCTGCTCCAATGCTGACTTCACACAGATATTAGAGGAAGACTGCAAAAAGTTGACAGTGCCGTTAAAGAAAGAAAATGACACAGTCACCAGATTTATCTGGTTTATTAAACACCAAAAAGCTGACTAAAAGTTGAAAGGATTTCAGCAAACTGAACTGAACTTGTTAATTCTTCTTCCTTCAAAGTTTGGATGTAGTTGAAGTAGCAACAAGTAATTTTGTTCATATTGTGATGTACTTTGGAGTAAGACAAAAATAAATAATGGGACTTGTTCGGTTTTCTTGGGTAATGAGAAAAGTGCATCATTTCACTGGAAGATTGAGTTTGCGAGGTCAAAATAAATAAAATAAATGAATAATGCATGGGTGAATTGTTCACTATGTAATCTAAAACATTAATTAGAAAAGAGATAAGGTGAATTACCATTTCACTAGCAAGTGTATAAAAGCTAAATCAGCTCTTGAAGAACTGCTTGACTATTCTGCACATATCTAGACACAACATTTTTTTTTTCAATGCAAGGAAAATGTATTCAAAGAATCAAATGCACTGGAGGAGTTCTAATATTCCATTCTGAACAAACCTCCTGATGTTTGTATAAAGCTGAGAAAAATAAAAAATAAAAACCTTCCAAATCAGTATTCATTTGCCGTAAAGACTAGAAGCGGAGCTATTTAAAGCGGCTTATTTCCAGCTAGCCTGCCTACCTGCTGTCTGCCCACACTTCACCACATGAAATAACCACATGCGACATATGTTTTAATCAGACTCAGTCATGACAGAGGGCTTCCGGGAAGGACATTAAATTCGAGTGAAGTCTACTTCACACAAATCCATTTATCAAATAAACCGATAATTGCGTTTACGCAACACTGGCCTAAAGAGGTTTAATATTTCTCTTTTTCTGTTTCCTTCTGCAAAGGAATCAGCACACAAAAACGTGTGCAAATTAAAAGCAAAATATTCAAGTTTATTTAACCCAGCATGTCTTGATGCTGATGCCGGTTGTCATGGCTACAGTTTATCTCTTGAAAAGCAGCCTCTTCATTTTCTCAGATCGAATATTCCACCTCTCGCAGCTTTGCTCATCGACTCGCTTGCATCTGACAAACATGGGCGTTTAGCTGTCTTTACACATGGAGATGCTGAGGAGCCAGATAGTAAAAAGGAGGAAAGATGACAAAGAGAGGAAAACTGGACTGACATCGACAGCCACTCTTCAGGGGGACACTTACGTCCTGAAGGAGGCCTGGTAGCCCACTAAAACCAGTCACATCCCACACACACATACACGCTCAAACAACATGGCTGGCTGCAAGCCCACGGCACAGATGAGAGACAGAGAGAGAGGGGGAATACTGAGAAAAGGGAGTTGCACGCTGGGAGAGCGAAAGGGAAGCGCATGAGAGAAAGATGAAAAGAGGAAGTGAAGCCTGAGTACGTGTTTACATAACAGTGCGACTCCTTCAGGGTAGACAAAATGCCTGTCTGTTTGAGTAGAGCGAAATAAATCACTCTAGAACTCTACATTCAAATAGAAAAGTTCACTTTAAAGAAATAGTTCACCCAAAAATGAAAATCGGCATCATTTATTTACCCGCATGAGGTTCCAAAGCTGTATGACTTTATTGTGTGAATCACAAAAGGTGTTATTTTGAAGAATGAGCTGGCTACTCTTTTCCATGCAATTATAATGAATAGCGAGAGCTTTCAAGCTTCAAAAATTACACAGAAATCTCTATAAAATTATCAAGTGGTCCATATGACTCATGCATGATATTTCAGTCGTTATTCACTGAAAACCTAGACACCTTCACATGTTTTTACTTGGAACTACAGCCCTGCATTTCAGCCCTGGTCTGATGGGTCCCGACTTATGCCCCTCGGGCTGGACTTCCAGCCATTTTTCACATCAATGAAAGTTTTTGATTTGTTTTATTTCATTTAGTAATTTAAAGCTTTCTATAAATATATTTATCATGTCTGTGAGGCATGTATTTGATGAGTTTCGGTTTGTTTTTGTGAAGCGCTCCTGTTCAAGACGAGACGTCAGAAAGCGCATCATGTTTTTTTTTTTTATAAAAGCACAATGTTTTGCTGATATTGTGAGTGCACACAAATAAAAGTAGACACTTTACAGTTACAAATGATGTATTACTCTTCCCTTTATGAGCAAAAATGACCGTATATCGACTGAAAAAAATGCAAGTGATCACACTGGCGCCTCCATGTCTTGCAAAGCGCACTTCAGCTTCCACTCTCTGCACAAACTATTGGATATAGCGCACATTCATCTAGGTTTAACGTTTAAACATTGTTATATGCTTGAACTGTTTTATATCTATAGATTTTATTTTAGGCAAGTCGTGATGATTTGAGATGGCTAAATTGATCAAACATAGGCTCACTGCTCGCTTGGTTGGTACTTTAAAAAATAAAAACTTATATTGAACATACAAAAAAAATGCACCAAACATTTTTCTAAATTAAAAAAAAAAAAAAAAACCTAAACTAAACTAAATATAATCACTTTGCCATTACATACAAAACTGAACTATTTTAATAGCTGAAACAGTAGTACAAGCTGTTGGGAGAAGGGGGAAAAAGATGGGCTCAGTTAGGGCTTGGGCCGGTAATTCTGATAAGCTGTCGGACACGGGCCGGGCTATGGCCTAAATTTGAGGCCTGTGCAGGTCTCTACTTGGAACACCTAATTTAAAAAATATATATATATCATGAATCAGACATTACTGCATGAACATGCCAAGGAGAGCTAAAGTGGTGATATCAAGACTTACACTCACACAAAGCTATATGGCATATTTTGTGTCCTTGTTGAAGCATTTGTGTAATTGCATGGACAAGTTCATGGACTACCTACAATTTTAATTTTTAATTTTTTTTTGTGATCCATGAAAGCCAAAAACATGCTTGTTAAACAGCTTAAGGGTGAATGAATCATGACAGCATTTTCAGTTTTGGGTGAACTATTCCTTTAAGACATTCAAATCGTGACCCTTCACTCCAACTCTAATTTACTGAAAACAGGAAGTTGTCAGGTGAATCTGACCGCAATTTGATCCAGATTCAATTTGATCGATTCTTTATTGAGTTTCCTGTGCGAGCGTGCAGTGCAGTCCTGGCCATGTGCTGCCGTGTTTAATAGAATCGCAGAAGACGACAGGCTCTGAGCCACTTCCTTTTGCTCTCTGCCCCAACAAACACTGACAGCACATGAAAAAGAGCCCACTTGCTTTCCTGTTGAAGAAATGGATCTTTCTGTCAACGAGCCTGTGGCGTTCTGTAACCGCAACCCAAAATGGCTCTGTGCACAGTCCGGAATGGTCAGATTTATGTCTGGATGTTAAACCCACGGGTCCATGGGGGTCAGGAGGGGGGTCGTCATGAGAGACTGATGGTCTGGGACAATGGAGGGGAGCTGTGTGTGATTGATGCTGAGGGGTCTTAACGTAACGGGCCGCTACAACTCTTCAGGTGATGGGATGTCAAAGAACGAACAGAAACACACACGCATGAAAGCACCCAAGCGAACAAGTGCGCGAACACACACAAATAATACAACTGCCACACTTGGCCGCATTCAGTGACAGATATAACACTGAAGCCTTGAGGGAATCACATTAAATACATACGAAATGACAAAAAGATGGGGAGAGAAAGCAAGAAAATTGTATTAAAAGAATCTTTTAGATTCAAGCTAGGATCTATGGACAGCATGTGACATACTGTCAATTAATATTGACTTGCCCCTCAGTTTGTAAAAAATAATAAAAATCACCATACTTACTGTATATCCCTCCATCTAACTTTTACTGTTCTGGACAATGTGAAACCTTGCATTGCTAGCACTCATGATAAATCTCCTGTATTCTTCATTTGTAAGTTGCTTAGGATAAAAGTAAAAATGTAAATGATTATTTGTTTGACTCAAATTGTTACCATTGTACCTTAAGGTTTGTGAGATTAAAGGTTACTTGTTCACATGTTACATTTTTTTTTTTTTTTTTTTAAGAATGCTGTTATATGTTTAGTTTACTATATAATTTGGACAAATTATGGGGAATTTCTAAAATCTGTAGGCAACAGTTGAAACACAAAATGCTCAAGTCTTGAGAACTTTGAAAACTATATATATATATACAGTATGTTAACTTTTTTTATATTAAGTCAAAATAATTTTCCATAGTAAACTGACAGCATGTCACAGATGCTTTTGATGGCACTTAACTTGTATTGAACCCAGAACATTTCTGTAAAAATTCACCCATTACAAACCCATTACCAAAAGCAGACTGAGATGATGGCAATTGATGCCCCTGGAGTCGCAGAGGCAAATTTTTCCTCATGCACAAGATGCTTGCAGACATTTTGCTTACAAACAAAGCACAGCAAATAAATCAGCAATCTGAATGAACAGAAGAGCAGCTTTGCAAGGAGAAAAAGCGGGGAACGAGAGCATAAAAACAGGAGGAAGAGTGAGTGGATGCATTTAGGAGGGGAATTGGCAGTGGATCTAAGAATAGCCTCTCCCTGCACTGAGGACTTTTTTTCAAGAGCAGGTAATAAAGAAAATTGATGAGCCGTTAGCTGAATCCCCAAACCTAGAACCGCTGGCTTAAACCTGTCTACTGTGCTCTCTCAGAGGTATGTGTGTGCATGACAGAGAAAGAGCCACAGTGACCTGAGAAAGAGAGAAACGCAGGTGGAAAGATCAAGAGAATGCAGTTTGCTGAAAGCCTGGGTTCTCTGAGGTGGTCTAATCTTGCCGTATAATGATGGGCTTTAGGCCCAGGAGACTCCAGATGCATTTCTGGACGACGTTGTTGCGAGAAACTCAATACACTTGAACCAAATAAGACAAAAAGCCTCTGAAAATGTGTCTCGGGTTTAGAAGAAAGCTGTCGACGAGCTTAAATTGATTCAGGGAAGTTATCACATACAAGACTCCTCCGTAAAAAGCAGCTGTAACGCCGCTGGAGTCTGGTAATGGACTGGCCGTGAGAAGGTTTGGAATGACAATGATTCTTAAACAAAAAGGACGGTAGCAAACTCTGCCAGCAAGATACAAATATTTAGCATTTATTAGCCAGGAATGAAGGGACCGCCCACCGCCAAAAAGCATCAAAGACACAGTCAGGAGCATCTTCTCTTTGCAAATGTTAGTGGGCGCACACAAGAGAAGGTCCACTCTTTTTAATTACTGTCAGGCGATTAGAGAGGACACCTGAAGCGACAGCCGAGTTGAGGGTACTAAACGTTTTGGCGGTGGAGTTTGTACTCCCAAAAAGGAGAGAATGTCAGCAGGCTAGAGGGAAATGCCATGCCTGTGTGTGTATGTCTAACTCCACTTGGAAGGAGCAGAAATGCAATCTCATTCACCGCACAGATGCATGTATACACACACACACACACAGTGTGTGGATCTCAGAGCAAGTGACTTTCAGATCTAAACACTGCTGAATTTAAAGGACAAGTAGACAGTTTATGTATTCCTTTACTGTCATATCCCCAGGCTGCAGAGACAGAGGGACTCAATTCACTACAATATTAGAATATACTGTCACTAGGAGTACAAATAAAAAGACGACCTTTATTTTTATAATATATTTAGAACTTTCTGGAAGAATAACTCAAAACAAATCACAGGAAGAAATCATGAATGGTGAACCTGGCGTACTATTTTTCTCCCTATAAATCCACCTACACACCACCCATCCATCATCCCATCAATTTAACTTATCTACCCACCCATCTATACATCCCATCCATCCTTCCATCTATCTACCCATCTGTCCATCCACTGAATTTCAGTATTTGAGTGAATTAAATCTGAAAACTTGAATGAGCGTATAAGACAGCCTATAGTGTCTATGGCATATTTGTACTCTAAACACATTTTGTGCCATACTTTGAATATTTTAAAACATATAGAGCATTTTCAATAATTTTTTGTAATTTTTAATCTCTTTGTATACACACACACACACACACACACACGTGTATAACAAAAAGTGTAAATCAATGATTCGTGCACAGTAAGATCAGGAATGCTTATTAGCTAAATATGGTCTATTATGATTTAACATCAGCTTTAAACCATCTGGCCCTATCCACTGACTTTCAGTGTTTTGGACACAAGGGTTTCCAACTGCAAGCAGATCTCTTCACTTCAAAGGCTTTTGACATTGCAGAACCAAGAACAGAAAACACTACTGCCATCAACTCAAGCAGAAAAATGGCCGTTCTTGGTCTGCAGTCACCCTCGAGGGGCAAATGTGTCTGTGCAACTGCAGGGCAACTGTCCTTCAACCTCATCCACGTTGGAAATCCTCAAAAAAAAGAGAGAAAGATAGAGTGAGAGAGCAAGAGCCATATATGCAATGACTGCAAACACAATCATTTGTGTTCTCTACTGCGTATCCAAGCATGTGTTCATCTGCAGTAATGCAATTCACAATGTCATATCTAATTACAGTCTGAGCAGACAAACATGCATACACAGTGCTTCCCCCATGAGAATGGAACTAGTGGAAGTATTATGGCTTTCTTTCTGCACGGGTGAACCACAAACCTGCCTAAAAGAGTGTCCGTCAAGAGCCTAGAGGGATATCCCATAAACGAGTGGAAGGGCGGCCAAGGACACACAGTCAGGGTGACATCTCGTGTTTGCACACATCTGTATGTATGTGTGCCTATGTGCATGAGAAGTGCAGCGTGAGCTAGATGTCTTCTTGCATGTATGCAGATGCCTGACAATCCTGTCTCGATGTGGATGGATTTTCGTGTCTGTGCAGATTGAGTATTTACATGGCCGGTCTGTCACTACATCCTGTCTGCCCATGTATGCGCTCACCGGCTCTCCTTCAAGCTGGCATTGACGTTAAGTGTTCAAAGTTCCTCACGCTTGCATGCCTGAGTCTGAGTGAGTGCAAAAGGAAATGTGTGAGTTAATGTCTTTGTGGGTCAAGTTGTTCTTACAAAATTGGGACCAAGTAAGGAAAACTGTTAAATAGAAATATAAAAAAATGCCTTACATTTATAGTTACAAGAGAGAGAATATCATTAGCTCATTATTAAAAGATTATAAATTAACATCTCGATAGAACAAAAAGGTCTGCTGAGGCGAGTTGTGAATAAATGTGACAGACTGCTGAAACTGAGATTTGTGGAAAAACGTGTGTGTGTGTGGTTATAAAGAGCCCTGGCTTGCCTTCAGGGCTGTTAAGAATTGCTTATGTGGTAGTGTATATGTGAAATGTGTACGTGTGTGTTAGGAGTAGATGACCCAAGCCCGTTTTCTATGCAGAAATGTGCATCTTGCATAATCCATGAGATGTATGGAATAGCCCTTCTCAGCTTTTCCCCTTTGTGTGACAAGAGAGATGATCTTTCTCTTGCCCTCTACTGAGGTAAGCAAGAGCAGAGCAGCTAATGTCAACACACACTACATATTCCAACACAAAGCAAAACCAGTATTGGTGAACATACATCAAAACATACAGATGAATTTCCCAGGAGGCACAGCTTTTCTATAGGACACATTAATTGGGTGCAACATAGAAAACATATTTTGGAAACTGCAGATTTTAGTGCAGGAAAAAACTGGGTATTGTTGTTAGCTTAGCGTAGCATGATTATCTCTACAACTGATTAGCATCAGCCTCTGACAAAGCTCTGGCATTAGTTAATGTATTACTAACTAACTTTATTTTAATTCATTAGTTATCATGGACCAACAGTAAACTCTTTTGGTCGCACTTTATTCTAGGGACCAATTCTCGCTAACTATCAACTATGTATTGACATTAAAAGATCTAAAATATGGTCAAGCAGAATAAGGCATTAATATGTGCTTTATAAGTACTAATAAACATCCAGTATGCTAGTAATATATATATGTTAATAAACAGCTAGTTAATAGCAAGAACTGATCCCTAAACTAAAGTGTTACCAATCTTTTTTTATTACAGCATTTAGTAAGACTCCTGAAACTTGAAATGTCAAAAATGTATTAGTACAAGTGAAATCAGAATTTATCTAGATTAACAAATGCTGTAAAAGTACATGTAGTCCATGAAACCTACTACATGAAAAAAGTTATCAATTTTAACCATATTGTAGCTTGTCTGTATAATAAGTGTCATAATTAACAATCTTTTCACAAGATGACTGCATGATCAAAAGTACCTCATGTACTCTTTGAAAAACTAACCAGAATAGCCCACAATTTCTTTTGCCATGCCACGACAAACTCCAGATTTTATTTTTTATTTTTTAATTATTACTATTCAGGCTAAACACTGGCAATGTTAGCACAAGAGCTGGTTGGGACTTGTGTGTCATCATTCTTGCACATACATGGGTCAGACAAGGAGAGTATTGATAGAAAAAAAGCACTCAACTATATCACAATCAGTCTGGAACAAATATTTGAGCAAAAACAAAGACATATGGGCTGGCAAGGATAGTGTTATTGCTAATATATATGAAGCCATAGCTAAGTGTCACCACAATGTTAATTAGCTTCCTTACTAAAAGTGCGAGGAGAATTAATTACTTTTTTTTAGGGTCTGTTGACACAAAAAGACCCAATTTGCTTTCCTGCCAGCCAAGAACACTTGGATGCGTAAATACGTAATTAAACTTTGTTTTGCAATGGAAACCGTTGCAGAGGTCTTTTTTTAGCACATTTACAGAAACACAGTCCACACAGTTCTGCCAAACTTTTTAGCACAACAAAACTTCTGTGCGTGGGTTTAAAAAAAAAAAACAGAAAATACTCCATGCAAAAACATCCATGTTAAGCACGGGGGAGGTTCAGAAAGAGAGTGAATACTGATAGAGGTTTGTGGATGGATTACGCTCATCTGTAACACAGAGGTGACCTGAACGAACTCTTCGCACTGCTCATAATCACTGTTTCTGCCAGGGGAGGCTCTCTCATTCCTATGTAGCAAGGAAGACCGCAATCGTTCATGAATTCAAGATGAGGAAAAGGAACCACAGAAATGCCATGAGAGTGCAAAGAGCTTTTTCTTGTTTGTTCAAGATTCATGCTGCAAGGCTTTTTGTTCTGATTTGGCATGGAGAGCACTTGAGTAAACTTTACCACGGAGGAAACCTCGATGAAAGAGATCAGCAAGACTTAATGCAATGAATTTTAAAGATGTACATTAAATTACGATACAATAAACACTCACGCCAAGGAATCAACTGTGGGATTAATAAATGGTGCAATATTTTGGTGCTCTAAAAATACTGCTAAAAAAACACTTCTGCTTTGCGATTAAGACAGAAAAAAAATTGTATAAGCTTTGCATATTTGCATATACACACATTCACATCATATATATATATATATATATATATATATATATATATATATATATATATATATATATCTATATATATACATATATATATATATAAAAATTAGGCCTGGGACGGTTACCGCATTACCGCAATACCGCGGTCACGTGACGCCTACCGCGGGTCTAAACCTGAAAAAAAAAAAAAAAAAAAAAAAAAAAAAAAAAAAAAATACATTGGCCTGCACATCTGAATGCCTTCGGCAGAAGTCAAATGAGCCATTTTAATCTAGATTAATTCCAAGATTACAGTGAGATTAATCTAGATTAAAAATGTATCTATGCACCTCTAATAGGCTAATAGCATTCCATTTGTATTGACTATTAGGCCTAGAGTACCTGTGTAATGTCTTGTAGCCTATATATTGAATTTCATTTCATTTTACTAAAGCATAAAATACAGGCGGATGACTCATGAGAAAGCCAAAAAAGCAGGACCTCAGTTTTTAATTGCACGTGCTTATTCTGCTTAACACAATTCTCTCACGTGGTTGCGCAGCCGACAATTGCGCATTTAAGCTACTATTCCATCGAAACATGGCATTTATATGTATAATATATAAATATGTAGACATATAGGCTAAATTAATATAAATATTTAAAAATCTATAATATATATAAATATTATTTATATTATATATTTGTACGTATTTGTATTAACTTAGCCTATATCTCGTGTGCGCTTTGGTCTCAGTGTGGTTCAAGGCTATAATTTAACGAATGCTATTTAATTTAACAAAGTGTCGCTGCTCACAATACCGTCATTGTTTTTTTTAAAACTTTTAAATATTAGTTATATTTATCTTATTTATAAATATTATTTATATTTATCTTATTTATAAGTAAAAAAACAACCACAATATTGTGAGCAGCGACACTTTTTAAATTAAATAGCATTCGTTAAATTACAGCCTTGAACCACACTGAGACCAAAGCGCACACGAGATATAGGCTAAATAAATACAAATATGTAAAAATATATAATATAAATAATATTTATATATATTATAGATTTGTAAATATTTATATTAATTTAGCCTATATGTCTACATATTTTATATTACTCTATATGCCTTCGTTAAATAGCCTTCATTAACCACTGAGACAAAAAAGCGCACACGTAATATCTATATAAATATTAATATAGCTAAACATGTACAAATATGTAATATAAAATATAAATCATATTAAATATAAATCATATATTATATAAGTAATAAAAAAACCCCGAATCTGGCTGACTTACTTGGGGAAAAAAAAGAAAAAACATCTACTCCGACCCCCAAGAGAATTCGTGTAGACACAGAGATCAGAAGGTATTTGCAGAAGGAAGCCCTGGATTCCCACGCAGACCCTCTTGTCTGGTGGCGGGACAATAGTGTCCGATTCCCTCTGCTTTCCAAAGTAGCCCGAAAATATATGACCATTTGCGCTACAAGCATTCCCTCAGAACGTGTGTTCAGTGCTGCAGGTAACGTCGTTACGTCTTTCAGGGCCTCCCTTAAACATGACAAAGTGAACATGCTAGTTTTTCTAGCAAAAAATATGAAGGCTGGGATGTAAACCATAGCGCCTTTCGTTTTGCCAGCACTTTTTTTTTCAGACATAATTTCTGTTCTAAATGTTCTTATTCTAAATGTGAAATAATAAATGTTAAATAAACGTGTTCCTTATGCTCAATTGCTTAGCCTCTGTGTGCGCAAAAGTCATTATAGGTTTAAGTGACTGTTTGATGACGACGACTGTAGCCTAATCTGAAGGTAAAAATATGGAAAATAAACATGCAAATTAATATCTATTACTGATCAATACGATAAATAAAAATGTGTTTGTTTGTCTTTATGATGCTCTATCTTCAGATCTCTGTTGTGAATTTTTATTTCAGACATCATTCCATTTCTGTTCTAAATGTTCATGTTCTAAATGTAAAAAAAAAAAAGAAAAGTGAAATAAACCTGTTCCTTATATTCGTTTGCCTCCCGTGTGTGTGCGAAAGTGAGTCCATCGATCACGGTTGGGGGGGGGGGGGGGGGGGAAATTGCGGGTTGCGGTTTACCGCAATACCGCGGGAATTTGTTGCTTTTCAACCGCGGTAAGAAGAAATTCAATACCGTCCCAGGTCTAATATATATATATATATATATATATATATATATATATATATATATATATATATATATATATATATATATATATATATATGGATTGAATCCCTAATTAAGACAACTGCCACTGAAACAAAAAAAAAAAAAGGAAAAAAATACAAAATAATTTCAATATAACAGGCACTGTTAAATAACTCCATAATTAATGTGCAGCCTGAAACTCACATGAATATTTCAGACAAACACTCTCAAATTTGATTGGTTCAGGAGTCTGAGTACGCATGCTGATGTGTTTACAGCCAGTGTTTTACATCAGAGACATCAGTCCTGCCATGTTTGTTGTCTCTCTTTAGCCGGCCAAGTCCCTGTTGTGGCTGAGCAGGCCTTAGCGCAAGCCTCCGGGGAGAGTTGCTGTGTCTAATTGGATAACTCTTACTGTGATTCACCACAGTGCTCTGGTTGTTCCTGTCTGACACAGCCTGCCCTCCATTTGTTAAATTAGAAGGCAACGATGACAGTGGTGAGAGGAGTGAGGAACAGAATGGAAATACATATATAATCACACACTTCCCTTTTAGTGTCATTTCTACACAGCACTTAATGCAATTTACAGCAACTCAAGGCACGGGCATGCCGAAAGAGAGAGATAAAGAGAAGGAGAGATGCCACTCTATATAACCTGCCTTAAGTCAAGACCCCATTTACTTGATTAATACATGTGTCCTAGTCTTGTGGTGAATGATTTATCAGTGCACGTTATTTATTAAAGGAAAAAAACAACAACATAAAACTTTTCCACACACGCATGCACACAAAGTGAGGAAATCACCTCTGATAAAGTACATTAAGATGGCTGACTGAAAAAAATCTGGGAAAACTCAATCAGATTTAAAACTGCGAACCCAACACCTGAAAACTCCAGAATAGCATTTACTTCCTCAAGCACTCAGATAACCTCATCTGTGGCATGTATGTAATTATCTTGTCGCGTTTTATAATATTGCCATGGAAACAGCCACTGCTTCACTGATTCTGCAGCTGAAAAAAGAGAGCATGATATAAAAAGCGTTAAAACTTCATTTAGGCCACTTTGTTGTTAATAACAGAGAAATTATGATATATTCGTGTGTTCAGGCAAGTCAGTTTTCAGGACAAAATCACTTCCATCAGAGGAAATTAAAAGAGAGCCTTTAATTAAAATGCATTGTTCAACATGAACAAAATATAACTCTTAAAGAATGATAGTGAGCACTGCGCTTTCATCTCCATGTTAAATATTAATGGAGTAGCGCAAGTCTGAAAACTCGGGTTCCATTAGACTGACCTGAGCCTCCCACTGGCTCGCTCCAGATTAGCCAGAGGTAAAAAGTGCCAACTCACAGAAGATTGCACTAAAGCACAATGGATTTCTCACTAACTCTAAGAAGTACAACGTCAATAAAAACCCCCATCTGCAACTTGTTAAATATTTCTAGGCACCTTTGGGTTTCATTTGTATATTTTGATTGTCTGTGGCACTCAAGTGTTTTAAAGAAAATTGCACCGTGGTTCCGCTTCTCGCTAGCAAACTGGTACTCAAAGACGTTCCTCTGAAACTGGGCGTAGCTGTCCACTGATGAGGTCCTTGAACAGGATTCCTTCACAACAGGAGAGATTCAGCTAAATGAAAAAGTAACAGAAATATTCTTTCAGAAACCATTGCAGACATTAAGCGGGCTGGAATTCGTCAGGTTAGGATTTTTCTTCTGTGATGCTCATTTCAAAGTTGTTGCATTCTGCCCGAATCAATTTGTGTGAGACACCTATGAATTGCAAATATATTAGTTGACGTTCTACCAGAGTCTGATTGTTTTGGAGGTCTCTTAACTGGTTAGCTCATCCAAAAATTTTAATTATTAGTCATAGTCATTATTTACTCACTGTCATGTCGTTCCAAACCCGCAAGACCTTCGTTTATTTTCGGAACACAAATTAAGATATTTTTTATTACATTTAAGAGGTTTCTGACTCTCCATAGGGAGCAATGCAACTGAAGTGTTCCCAGGCCCAGAGACGTTATAAGGACATCACTAAAATAGTCAATGTGACATCAGTGGTTTTGCGTTGTAGTACTCTTGATAATGGCGGAGAAGAATTGTTGAATAAAGTTGTTCTTTTTGTTTTTATTTGTGCACAAAAAGTATTCTCGCAGCTTCATAAAAACACGGTTGAACCACTGCTGTCAAGTGGACGGTTGTAACAATGTTCTTACTGTGTCTCTGGGCCTGGGAACATTTCAGTTGCATTACTCTCTATGGAGGGTCTTAAAAGCTCTCGGATTTCATCAAAAATATCTTAATTGTGTTCCAAAGATGAATGAAGGTCTTACGGGTTTGGAACGACATGAGGGTGAGTAATTAATGACAGAATTTTCATTTTTCGATGAACTAACCCTTTAATAGTATAAACAGGACTTATATGTTCTCATCCTTTCTCCAGGTTTAATCGACCTCCTCTGCCCAGACAGATGTGGACGACGTGTGGCATTGGGCTGCTTTCACCCACCATATAAATTCATCGAGCTTAAATGTCACAAGCAGACGGCTGCCCTTCTCAACCCCTGCGGAACCCTGTCACGAGTGTTGTAAAGCACACGAGAGCCTGGGGAGGCTATTAGAGCAGAAATCAACCCCCTGGTGATGGAATTATGCCCCAATAATACCAGAAAAGGCAGGAACAAGAAGACAAATGAGTGACCGTGGGAACGGCCAGGGGGAAAGGCGGACAAGCTCAGTGATGTTCTGAACAATGATGAGGATGATGATCGAAGGGAGGGTAGTAATCAGTGGTTGGTTTGTCCCAGTTTTCCAGAATCATGGGGTGATCCACCAGAGCCTTGTTGAAGTAGACCAAACTTAGATAAGCAATGACAGAAGGCCTTGTTTCTCAACAGAAAGCTGACTTCTCTTCAGATTTGCCTCCTCATAATTAGTGTGTTGTAATTACAAGAAGGCTCTTTTAATAGCCTGTGTTGCGAGATGCGAGGATGCGGGTTGGCTCAGTGCACACTGGGTCATAAACTGCTCTCTAATCAGCAGCCATAACACTGTTGCCCAGCAACCAGAAGTGTTCTAACATCTCCATGCAGCAACTGTTTATATTTCAGAGCAGTGTTGGCATTGACGGCACATGAAATTGAGAGGAACCTTCTAAAGGGATTCCCTCAATCTACAGGGAAACTGCATTAAAACGAAAGTGTGGAAAGAAAGTGTGCAGGCATTCATGGAACAGTTTCTGCACATGGGTAAACACAAATACAATGCAAGACTTTGTTTTGTGTGAAGATTTACCAAGATGTCTCTGCTCATCAACAATTAATTAGTAGTGGGAAGAGATCAAGACCTAGTCTCAAATGGCGACAGATGCGCATGTGCAACCGAGAAAAAAAAAAATATAAATGCACTGCGTAAATAAGTTCAGACAGCTCATATGCATACCAACATGGCTGACAGCTATTTATTTACAAACACAGTTTTAGATCGACTAACTGTAATACTGTATAAGACTTCCATTTGAACTAAAAGAATAAATCTCAGCTATGTACAGCAGAGCAAGTTTCAGAGCAAAACACAAAACTGTGTCATTCACTGACACACTTCACTCTGTCTCCTCTTCACCAGTAAGCTGGTGTTGTGGCCGTTCTGGCGCAATATGGCTACCGTCACATAATCCAGGTGGATGCCGCACATTGGTGGTGGTTGAGGAGATTCCCCCTCACAATGCGCAGCACTTTGAGTACCCAGAAAAGCACTATATAAAAGTAACAAATTACTCACTTGGCAGCACCCCGCAGCGCGTATACTTACTTGCCAGCAACCTGCCAAAATAAAAGCTTGCTGATTTTAGGCTTGAAAATGTTGAAAACTTACATAAGAATAAAAAACTAAATATTAGTAGTGTTTTACATGCACTATAAGTGTGAGGATGAAACCAAATCTCCAGGTGCTCTCATGAGAACCAGACCGAAAAACTTATGCACCCCTGAATAATATATAATATAATATAATATAATATAATATAATATAATATAATATAATATAATATAATATAATATAATAAATATAATATAATATAATATAATATAATATAATATAATATAATATAATATAATATAATACTAAATTGAACCATTGCTGATAATATGAAAACTAAGTTCTTAAAATTTAACCTCAAGCACAACCGGCAAAATACTGCAATGCTCCTCTTCATTAAAATCACCTGGTCTCCTTTGGTTCCTTAACTGAGTTTTATAGCCACTGGACCACTATTATAAACTAATGGACCTCTTTATTTCTTTCATTATAAAGGAACACTGAAAATAAAAAAAATACTTTAAAGAAACTTGACCCAGTGCATTTAATTACTGTCACTTTCTGAACTGGACATGACACAGCAAACATCTAACAGTTCCCCATCTACCAACAAGAGAACAATAAGCAAGAGTAAAATAAAACCCGCTCAACGCGCGAAAAAAAAAAAAAAAAAAAAAAAAAAAAAACCCTCAACACCTGGCAGTGGCAAAAACGAAGGCCCTCGAGAGAAAAGAAATGCTGACCTCAGCTTTCCTTTCTGTCTTCCACTTGTCCTGAAGGGTTAATTATTTCCATTATCCAGGTTGGCCTTGGAAATTCAAGCATGGATTGGGACAGACCTGACGACCAGCATCTACAATCTATGAGAACAATGCAGCTGTCCGGTTCATGGGTGGCGACTGTGTTTTTCTCTCCTCTAACACATTCACATCAGGGTGGCCATGTGTTGGTGGCCCCCTCCAGACAGCCACGGGGCCAGAGAGCAGGAGACTGAGGCACAACAAACCAAACTTGTCGTCTTTGATTCACTGCCAGCGAATCAGTGAGTCAATTCAACCCACTGGGAAAGCGACAGCACAGGAAATAAGGGTCAAACTGCGCTTTCCTCAAGGTGTCAGTGCAAAACATGCCATGCTTTGTTTACAGCGAGGTGACACTGAGGCAGGGAGGTGTGCAAGTGAGTGTGCATATGCGAGTGTCTGTGCGCATATCTAAGGGAGTGTAAACAAGCAAGATTGACTTTTTAAGCCAGGCATAAATTCAATCAGAAGGGAAGATCTACTGTATGGATGCACATTTCAGATTGGTCGCTATTTTCACGGGAGCTGGAAGCTGATAACACTGCCTTTGAAAGAAAGATGCGGCTATATGTTTTGGAACTTTGTGCGATATTTTGTAGAGGCGAGAGATTGAGATGAGAGGGAGAGAGAGAGAGATGAAAAAAATGATGGATTTGACAAGGAAGACAGAAACACGCTTTTGGGCAGTAGATCATATTGCTATCAGCACGGGGCCGTTCTCTCTCTCACCAAATGAGGGATAGAGGAGAAACAGCTGGCAGGAGTGTTGTTTGTCCACCAGGGCCGTTACTTTCCGTGGGCTGTTTCGGCCATAATGAAAATGAAGAGAGAGATTGAGATCAGGGACGAAGAGGGTTTCATCAATCACAGCTTAGTGGGGAGAAGAGAACAAACTGATAGTGCCAAAGACATAGCCCTGTGGCACCCCCTGAGCTACACACTCATTCCTGTGCCTTTTGTCCAGCTCCTACTGTTTTTGAAGGTCCGGTGTCAATTTGTTCTGCCTGAACTAATGCAACATGACAACAGATTTGTGTATTCTCTTTGTTCACATATACACTGGATGACAGGCTCTGGCCTCAGCACCAGGAGCTCAAATCATGCTGGGCAGAAAAGACATAATATTTATTACCAAAGTGGGGCTGGAAGATATCTGGAATAATAAGTAATGAATCTCTTTGCTTGTCAGATGCAGGCAGGATACACATGAATTTCTGATCGTGACTGAGAGAAGACTGAAGCTCTGTTCCAAAACCTAGTGGGCGGCCCAGCTTTCTACTGTTTATACAAAATGATACCCTTGAAAGGCAGCATCCTAAATGAACTGGAAACTTGTAAGGGACTGATTTGAAACATTCTACAAGGTCAGGAACCCGGTGTGTGACAAACAGATTCTACAACTGATTTCAACAGGATTTGATGTTAAAAGTGTGTAAGAAAACAACCACCATACAGCAACATAAATATTGGGTAAAATAGTCCACTTTTAATTAGACTGAACATTATCAACATATTTCAGTATTTATGAACAAAATATCTGACTAGAGTGTTGCCAAAAGGGCTGCTGTGTGAACTGGCTTAGCATAAAAGGGTTTTGGTGCTGCCTTAGATTTTGGACAAAAGAAGGTATCTTGAAAGATAACGCTGCTGTCTACAGTGTTAGCCCAGGTTTTGTGCCAGCATAGTGCCAATGATGCTTTAAAATGCTGCCTAGGTGGTTTTGGAACAGAGCCCGAGTCTGTATGAGGCATGCTGGATTTCCACCAAACTCACCTTCTCTTTCCTCTGTCTGGCAGTTTCCTCCGCAGACAGCAGAGTCTTGTAGTAGGAGCTTCTCTCTGCAGTGAAGTGGACCTTCGATAGGGCATTCTCCACCAAAGCAACGGACAAATTCACACTCTCAATGTGAAGCCAGCCAATAAAGTTTCCTGCTTTATCCATGCTCTCCACCTCCACTTCCACCTAGCAGAAAGAGAGAGACGAGGCAAAAGAGTGAGTTTATGTACTGTATCTGGGATTAGCAGAGATTCTATTACTGTGGCTACAGAGAAAGAGACTTTGTCTTAAATAGACAGATCACTGGAGATCTATTGATCTTCCAGACGGCTCGTTCTTCAGACAACACAGGGGGCTTTCAGCATACCCACACTCATCTCAAACGCTCACACTTCCTGTCACTGACATCACTGCTAGGCACGTCTTTCTCGCACAATTAAACGTGAGGTCGAGATTCAGCCTGGTGCTAACTTTAGCCTGACATTCTCAATTAAAGCCCTGACACCAGGGAACACGCACAACTAATATATTACATTTGTCTCCAAGCACTGAGGCTGTTTATTGGCCAGTGATCAAAGATGGCAGGCAAGGACAAAAAGAGTGCATTTCAAAGGAAGACAGGATGACAGAGAGAAAGAAATTAAGGGGGAAAACAGTGAGTCACTTTAAACATTAACCAATTACTAATGGAAAATATGCAAGGATGAATTCTCTAACTGCTTCTTAACACCCAAAACAGAGAAGGAAAATTACAAACTGTATGACGCATCAAGGTTTTACAGAAGACTTTGTGCAACAGAAAATCTAAAAGCTCTAATCAAAGCAACCTAATGACAATGTCTTATTAATTATGAAGATTATAGGGAACTACAATACTTAAGAAACATTTAGAAAGAAATGATGCTAGGGTCTTGTTAGTGGTTGTCAAGGAGTTGCAATGCAGCTGCTAAAATATTCAGATCTTCAAGATATTCATAAGATATTTAAAATGTCATTGCTATGGTATTTTGAGTGGTTTCTAAGCATTGCTATGAGTAAGTTGCTATGTCTCTGTGATATCCTGATCCCTAGATATGGCTCAGATTCTTCAGTGTAAGCCTATGGGATTTTTTTCACCATTTAATCGTCCGATCCAGTTCCATACATCTCATCAAGCATCACAAATTGAAGTATCCTTCATGTCTGTAGCACAAACGGTTCGGGCAACCTGATGCACCAAATTTGAATACTAAAAGTTACAGGCTGCCTTAGCAAGCACCACTTAGAACTTGCTCCATCAAATCATTTGTCTCAACTATTACGATCCATCGGCAAAGCAACATCCACACTGTGCAAGTGAAATTGGTTTGTGAGGAACAGAAAGGTGTCGTGAAAAGACACTCCAAGAGTCAAACGATTAAGAGTGCAGTTGTTCAGCCAGGAAGCCCCTTGGGAAATCTGCTGGGAATTACTTTGGAGGCAGAGGCTGCATACGCAGGGAGAGTAAAAGCTTTTTAATGAGGGCATAATCGGCACTTTGATTAAAAACAAGAATGACAACCAACCTCACATTATGGGGACAAACAACTACCCTCCCAATCCGGCCCCGCTTGGCGGCAAACTAATGCTCTACACGCAAAAGGTAATGGCTCAGGCCGGGTTCACGCTCAGAATGTTCCGGTAATCTGGGTTGGCCTTAGCCAGAGGGCTAAATGTATTAGGTCTCGCACAACCAGCTTTATGTGCCCCATGTACTTTGCTGCTGGAACACATAGAGCAGAGTTAATCAAAGTGAACCAGTCTACTAAACAGGTTTTCATTAGTAATGATCTGATGATGTTAAACCAAACCGCTGGTTTATTGTGGGTGGCTGCCAGGGTGTTGCTCAGGATGGTTTTAGCTTGTTTGTGAGGTTGACAACATGCTAACATGCTAAGTGGATGCTTAATGTCACTGGTATTTAACAGTGGGTGCTTTTGACAGCATGTCCATAATGTAAATGCTTTCCCTCCCATTTCAGACACTAAATTTGATATACGGTTTTGCACCGAAGGTGAGTGTCTCAGATACAGATCACAGACTGAACGGCACTCTGCTAGCCTCCTGGCGTTATATAATCAAGTCTTTAGATGGGAGCGGTGTCTTCCTCAATGTCAGACGAGGGGGTTTTAGACATGATTTGGCAGCAGACACTGCAGGACAGTCTACAACTGTCTTTAGTGCATCTGTTTACCTGTCCACAAGCATCTAATGCATCCCTTGCCACTCAACACATCACATGAAGCATTATTAGACTTTCTACCAGACAATGCTCAGAGACCCAAGCATTGATACTCATGGTGTATTTTTTACAATGTAAAACAATTTCACAAAGCCATTGATAAATTCAGGGAATGTAAGCATTTTTCAACAACTAAACATGTCAAACACTTGCTATAATAATAGACAACAATTAGGGGTGGGCAATATGACCAAAATCTTATACCACGATATGAGTAATTTTATTTCACGGTAACAATATATATCACAATATAGTTATAAATAAGAAATGCTACATACATTTTATAAAGTAATCATATAAAAAAAAAAAAAAAAAAAACGCAAATTTTTCACTGTGTAAGTAAAATGGCTTATATATTTCTTATTAGTTACAAAAGTGATTTAGTCAGGAGCAGTAAGAGATTTTCTTCCTTCTGTTGTTTGATTAACATGAATGACAGACAGCAGTAATATAGACTGCTGTTCATTTAAGAGCTCAAAATTCTGTTACACGTGTTTTCTTCCTAAGCTTTTTGCTTTCACTTAAGACCTAAATTATGGTTTAGGAGGATACTTGCAAAGACAGGTATTTTGACACATAGAAGTATATTTAATAGGGATGTAATTAAATATATTTTTAATAAATCAATCAAAATCAAAATAATACCTCCACAACCAACCGTTCAAACAATAACATCACATTTGAAAATTAGAGCTGCACAATTAATCGTTTAAAGATTGCGATCTCAGTTCAAACACATTCAATCATATTCCTGAAAGACAACGATTTAGATGTCTATTAGACTGTTTCACATTGCGAGTGTCAGTGGAGCGTGAGAAGCACATTTGTCGCTGCCCATGTTAATGCAACACAAAAGAGCAACACAAAATGTATTTTCAACCGCACATCATTATTTCTGTGTTACAGACATTTAATTAACATAAGTACTGGGATATAG
Source organism: Cyprinus carpio (assembly GCF_018340385.1). Taxonomy (NCBI): domain Eukaryota; kingdom Metazoa; phylum Chordata; class Actinopteri; order Cypriniformes; family Cyprinidae; genus Cyprinus; species Cyprinus carpio. Next base: position 14,618,055 of record NC_056600.1, read on the forward strand.
TAGTTTAAAGTTTGGGTAGAAACACTTATTCTCTACAGTAGCGTTGGAAATGAAAGTATCTTAACATGTGTATGTATTGTAACGCTTACACTCTTCTGCCAGCAGGTGGCGACAACTGCCTGTTTAAAAAAAAGTATTTGTCATTGAATCATTCATTCAGATTGCAATAGTGAAACAAGTCTTTATTAATGAGACACTGACTCCATTTATTTTCTTAATTTTGTTCAAATTAATATATTTTTTAAAGATTTAATCAATGAACATTGTCAAAACCACTGGTAAATTATTTTGTTTAGTTTTCTAATCTTTTTTTCTTCAGAATCGTAAAAGTATCGTGATCTTCAATTGTTATATAAAAAAAATGATTCACAATTTATCCAGAATAGTGCAGCTCTAGTTTACATGTCGTTTATTGCTGCATATAATAGAAATATTATATTATATAGATATATAATTGACGTCTAATTTCATAAAGCACAAGTTGATTTCAAAAGGCTCCTACATTTTTTGCATTTTGTGTTTTTCAGTTGAATAAAAGACTATTTTTCCCTATATATTTCGTCATATATTTCTATATATTTCGTCACACATAAAATGACGTCATAAACAATATCATATGTAAAGTTAACACTGATATTTCTGCAGCCCTCACGAGCCAATCACAGCCTCTCCTTGATAAAGCCCCGCCCATCTGATTGATTGACACAGACTGTGTCTAATTAAATGCTCTGATTAGTAGACTTAACTGTATATATATATATAATAATTCAACAACATGAGCTAGTAATCCAGCCTTGACTCGGCATGCAGAAAATGCACTTAAAATATGTATTTGATATATATTTTTTTTTTTACCTTTACAACTCATTTTAATTAAAATTATGTAATATTTAATAGATATATACAAACGTTGCAATTCTGCTCTGAGGCTTAAAGTTTGTGAGGGAGAGAGATTGAGTTAGAGAGAAAAGCATATGGACTTTATCTTGGCAAATAGATTTAAAATCTCCTGCTTATCTAAATACAAGGTCAAACTCAACGCACTCGCCTGCAATTCTGAGAAACGCCAAACGTTTCATGTAAGCCTTAATAAAGCAATATACAATTACAGGAGTTTAATCTCAATAACCCCAAAACTCAAAGATTAATATTTTTGCGGTATTCTTTCCTGGCACAACACCATGGATCATATACACAAAGACAACATGGATAAACAGAGAAAAATGCGTCAGTGTGATTAGGGAGCAGCAGAAAAGCTTTCCACACACATCATGCATGATATATTACAGACGATATCCAAACGCCTCTACTGATGGCTCGAGCCTTCGCTCATCCATTGCAGTATATTACCATGTTTGCAGTACTAATTTACCATCGCAAAGTAACGCTGGAGTCATCCATGCCGAAAGATTGGATGGTTAGTGTGATGTCTGTCGTAATTGGCAAGGGATGCTAAACCCCACTTGTGTACTCTTAGCAAGCGCAACTATGTGCAGTTGGTTATGAGGAATATGGCTGCACTGGGTTACCAATAAGTAGCACTGGAGCTAGTCATTTCAATTTTTTTTTTACTAATAAAAAAGCAATTTGTTCACTATTTGACAAAAATCACACCTCCAAACATGAGCTAAAAGAGTCCTGCTGCCCCACATAGGCGATAGATGTGACGAGCAGTAATTTTGGTGTATTATACAACAGTCAAGATGGACATTAAAGCAGCTATTTGCTAAAAATATGTACTTTAGTGTGAACATGTGAAAAACACTTATTTTTTCCTCACACAAACTCTATAATAGACCCTGGAGTGAAACTGGGTGTGTGACAGACTGTAGGTGGATGTCTGGGCGAGGCAGGGCCACGTGTTTTGCTGGGTGCCCACACTGATGGACGCATTGAACATCTCACCACCACATAGACGCTCATCCCACACATAAACAGGAAAACACACTTGCACAGTAAGGGCAGGCGAAGCCTCGAATAGCCAGGTCCAGATGGCTCCCAGCGGAGGTTTCCAGAGCCACTATGGCTCCCTGTGGATGGGCGTTTGAGCCAACATGGCTCCCGCTGGATCACAAATGGCTGGTGTGAAAAATGCTGCACAGAGGAGAAACATTAAAACGGAGAGATTGATTTCCAGTGTGGCTCGCTTTTAGAGGAAAAAATGGGCCCTGCCCACTTCAAATGGGTCACGGTGAGGGATGATATTATCTTTAAGAGCTGATGGTCACAAGAAAGGATGACAACCACAACAGACAGATAAATTTACATTCATTTAAAGCTTCAACCTGGTTAACCTTGCCTGAGAGCATCCCTAACAAATTATATACAGATTCCCCAAACAGTAAACACTCCCAGAATAATATACACACACTCAGGACCCTTCACACTTCCTTCTCTTGCTTTTAATCACAGGAAAGCCCTTCACAGACTTTAAATCATATTTTATGGCATAGACCAATTACCGAGGGCATCTCTCTCACTCTGTAACTCAAAGCCCAACATGTTGGCGAAGTACAGGAAGGGTATCCTTACATGACCGGGCTACTGTAGTCCGTGAAGTCCTTTTGCAAACTGATGACATATAGGATTTGCCACTAATTTGTGACATTCATTTTCACATGTAAGCACTATACATTCATTATAATTTGTTTAAAAAAAATTTAAAAAAAATTTTTTTTAATTATTTGTTACTTTAATTTAATTTAAAATAACAACCTACTATGAAGAAAGTAGGGATGCACTGAAATAAAAATTATTTTGCCAAAACCGAAAATTCTGGATGCACTTGGCCGAAAAGAAAATTCTTTGTAATGATTATTTATTATTTTATTAAATAATACAAAGTAATTTTGTAAGACTTTTTAATTTTACTAAATTTTAATGATACTGAATTTAAAAAACACAACATACTTTTTACTGAAAGTAACACAATTGGACAGAATTTATATTAATATTAGTAACATATTACAATAAGGTAATGTCTTAGTTAAAACCTTTAAATCTTAGTTAGTGTTAATGTTAATTTCAGCATTTACTATTAAAATCAACAGTTGTGCTTGTTAACAGTTAATGCACTCTGAATTAACATGAACTAACAGTGAACAACTGTATTCTCATTAACTAACTTCAAGAAAGATGAATAAATACTTTAATAAATGTATTTTTCATGTTAGTTAATAGGCTACATTAACTAACAATAACTAATGGAACCTTCTTTTAAAGTTTTACCTTAATATTAAATATCAATATGTTATTTTTATTCAGTTACATGCAACAGAATCAGATATTACTTTTTTAAACTAATTATCCAAATAATATATAAACCTACAAAGCTATTATTATCAGTGACCAGAGCGTCAAAAGAGAGTATGCATTTTATCAGTGTTGCCATGTTACAGCACAGTAGAGCTATTACAGACAGGAACAAATATACTACCAAGAAATATCCTGACTTTGCTTTTCCGGTGAGTATGAGCATCACACGAGCGGAACGGACATTCATAGAGCAGAATAGGGCTGCACGATCAATCGAAATGGATTCAAAATTGCGGTTCAACAGAAGTTGCGATTGTCATGCGTATCTTTCAGTGAAGCACGGTTCTGTGATCAGCAGTAAATCTCCATCCGAAGGCCAGAGGGTGCTCTCACGCTGAAACTCTGCAAGGTGTATTGCAGAAAGAAACCCAGAAAATGCCTATAGCGGTAGCTGGATAAACAGAAGATTTAACGTGACTAATAAACACAGGATTATGACAATACATGGTTCATCTAAAGTTATTATTATTAAAATTTTCATTAAAATAAAGAATATTTATAATGCAATGCCTTTATCACTGCTTAGAATACTATGAAATATGTTGCATGCCTTATTCTGTGTAAGAAGCCACATTTCAAACACTGGACTGACGTTATGAAGTGAGTTTAGAGTAAAAATATGTTATTAAATATAGTATTTTCACATGCTTTCAGATGGAGCAGCATTTACTACACAGAGCTGTAGTTCACTGAGAAGCTATGCAAACAGTCATTATCGCGAACGATTTCTTTAATTTCATAATCGCACAAAAAAATGGTCTGCGATGTTTGAGTAACTTGACAGTGAACTACAGCTCTGTGTAGTAAATGTGTAGTAAATGCTGCTCCATCTGAAAGCATGTGATGATAATTTACTGCTGATTACAGAACCGGCTTTTCTAACAAAATGCGCATGACAATCACATTCAATAAATCGCGCAGCCCTAGAGCAGAATATTGAGCGGCGTGTCATAGCACGCAGTGACGAGGAGAGTGAAACCTGTGCACTGAACACAAGAAAATGGCATTTTCGGCCGATAATTTTTGATGGCCGAAAATTCGGTGCATCCCTAGAAGAAAGTGTCCTGCTATGCAGATGCTTTAATATTGCAAGTGAGAGAAGAGATTTGACACTAGTTCTGGGCAAAAAAGGGTAGAAATTTGTCAAGTTTTTTTTTTTGGTCTAAGTTTGAGGATGCAACATTTTTTATATTTTATATGTTTATATATATATATTAATACAATTACTCTACCATTATTTGTTGTTGTTATTTATTTATTTTGCATTTTTAACTATGATGTAGCTGAAATCAGGAGAGGAGAAATCCAATGTTGATGTAAAAAAAAAAAAAAAAAAAAAAAAAAGACTGAAACATTAAAACAAAACGTAAAATATTACAAAGTTTTGTGCCGTCCATACAGGGCATCTATATAAGAAACAAGCTCCTCACACTCAACTAAATATTTCACAAACACTTCATTTATTGGCACACACTGAGTTTACTGGCTTGGCTTGTGCACAATCTTGTGTTTTGTGGGTAGCAGAACATACAGTTTTATTTATGTGAGTGTGTGTGATGGTCGATGAAGGTGAACTTTCCCAGGTGTGCAGTTGCTTGGATCACACACCACAAATGTGTGTAATCTGTGTGTGTTTGTATCGATTAAGCTTCAGGGCACATGCATCAGTGTCACAGTCATGCTGTCTGAACATAATCTCTCAAAGATGGGACCCATTATGAGCTTGGAAAACACATGCCAGTCGCATCACAAGTACACACACACATACAGATCCAGCTCAATCAAACCTTTTCCCCATTGCCACTTTCAACATACACAAGAAACTCTCCACCGCCATTAAAACTGGAATTTCATTTCAACCATCTATTTCAACTCAAAAAGCAAAATTAAAATTCATGATCGCTCTTGCTCTCCTTTCATCAAAATTGTTTAAATGATCCATAATTTAGAAGGGTCAAAGTAGATACCTTACACCCCATGAAAGCAGCTGCAATCAGGACAGACATTTTCGACAGTCGAGCTGAGAATCAATAAGATTTAGTCCAAAGAGAGACAAACGTGAGTAAAATTTATTAACAGATCTGAACACTAATGGCTATTTCTTAGGCATTTTGGCTGTGCAGACTTTGCAACGTTGCAGTCTGCAACTTTAATCTAGTTGGTTATTTATGTGTTTATTTCATTACAACACCGTGAACAAACTCTGAGGTAAAAATATCAGTGTAGGCATTTTTTTTTTTTAAATTCCTTTGTCTTGCTGTGACAAATTCCTTAGCTACCATTTTATGCATCCTCTATACAACCCGAAAAAAATATTTTCAAATAAATTAATAGTAGTAAAATTGTTGCCTTATTATTTGCTATTTAATCTGTTCATGGGACACTAAAATGGATTTTAACAATAGCAATGATATTATATAAGCATGAAAAAGTTTCAAACAATTCATCTGTGACCTTCATATCATCAAAAAAAAAAAAAAAAAAAAAAAATCTAGGGCATAAAAGTGCCTGTAGTTGCAGAAACAGCCGAATGCAGAGCACAACTAGTGACCAGTATATTTTGTGTGTTTACAGTGACAGCTTTCCCGTTCAGAGGGGAAATTGCCTCATCGGTGGCGGGATCGTCTGAAGCTCCAGCTGCATGTTATGTTAATGCTGTTATTATGTTTGTTGACGGCTCTGCTGTGAGGGTCCACTATGTGAGGACTGCCATTATAAGGATAGATCTGAGTGTGTTTGGGTGAGTGACTTTTATAATTACAGATCACAAACATAGTAAAAAGCAAATGTAGATGTCGCAATGCAGCTTTAACTCAAGCGTGAGGCTCTGAGGAAACGCTTGTTACCAGCCACTGCCACGAGACAAACATGCACAACTGCACCTCACATGAGAGACAATGAAAGTACATGTGAAATACACAATATTAAGTGAGGTGCACTGCATAGAGTTCAGAGGTGGCATTTAACCTTGTGTAACCATAGCAACCATGTCAAATTGTGGCACCATGTGGTGCCATCTGTGAGGTAAATGCATAACAGGAACGACAGTCAGCCAGAACAGGAAGCAGATACAACAGATGGTCCCCACAGTACAGTTTTTAATATAAAGTGCTTGAGATGCTCCAAAATACTGCATCTGATAGCACCTGGATCAGCATATTTATTAAATTGATTATATGTAAATAAGAACATTACAGACTTCTATTGTTTTTATGTGAAACTAATAATAGATCGACTATTATTATTTTTAGAATTTAGAAGAAAAAAAATGGCTAAAATGTTTTTAAATATTATTAAATTGATTAAATAAATAAATCTTTTTTTTTTTTAAATTTAAGAATTTAAATAAAAAATAAATATTCCTACATTTTTTAAACTTTAAGAATTTAAATAAAAAAATATTTCTAGTCTTAAAATTAGCCTATATTTTTACAAACTTACATTACATTCTAAATTAATAATAAAAATAACAGTTATAGATGCCACACTAAAGGAACACTGCAAATTTACAGTTTAGAAAAATATGGATATTTTAATTGTTTCTACAACATTTCATTTTAATAATACCCCAAAAGAGTGGTTCTGTAGATCTGGCCAACTTGTTGGAAGAATTTTGTTACCACTCAATACTCACTTACCTTTGTCCAGAATAACTAACAAGGTTTCACACGAGTCTTCATTTTATGTTTTTTGCAGCTGAATTTGTTAGTTCCATATGCTTTATTTCAGTTTTCTAATGTTTACTGAAACACATACTGTACAAAAAAGGGCATACACACAGACATTGTTTAGTTAAGACTAAAACCTCTGGTACAACAGTGAAAGCCCCAGAGGTTTCAGGGTGAATCCATAAAATGGATCAGCCCCTACCAAATAAATGATGGATCGACGCACTAATGGTAGAGGATCTATTTTGGATTCAAAATACAGTTAATGGGCCTTTTAATAAAAAGAAAGAAAGCACTCTCATAAAACAGTGGTCAAACAGAGTAATACTACAGCAGCAAAGATTAAACAAGAAGAATATTCTTCTTTAAACATGGCTTAAATCAATGGCTCAATCTATGGCCAGTGTGTGAGAGTCCATTGATTGAAAGCAAGAGAGAGCTGTGTTAAACCTCTCTGAAAAGCAAAGCAGAATTAATACATCAGTAAGCGTGCCCTATAGGCACTTCCGCCCATCAGACTGGCAGAAAGCTGGCAGAAAACATTTGATTATTGCTATAGGTTCAAAATCCCAGTCACGTAACTGTAAGAGGGCTGAAGTTCGAGAGGGAGTAGTGTTATAATGCATTGTGTGTGTGTGTTTGTGTGTGGATGTGTGGATATCTACCATTCTTGGATTTGGTGCTAACCCAAAAGGTCCAGCACTACACTTAATAAAAGCAGAAGAGTTTTAGCAGGACAGTCAATGAAGTGAGACAGCTGCAAGAATAAAACTCACATGCAGAGTTAGAAATCAAGGAAGTTAATAAAAGTCCAAAGGTCAAGGGTCAGTTTAACTTGAGTGATTGAAAGTGTTTATGTAAACTGGGTAAATTATAATAAAATAATATATAAACTGCACCAGGCATTTTCTGGAAATGAGAACTACCTCTCCTTTACTGCTTTTAAATGTCTGACATCATAATTTCTATGAAATATTGCTATGAAATTTAAGGTTGGGAATCATTAGAAATGTTCCGGTTCCACCTAACGGTTTCAGTTCCGATTCCGGTTCCATTAAAATCATTAAACAACTATTAAAAAAAATAGTGGTAAGGAAAAATGCATAATACTCAACTTCGCAATGCTCAATACTGTTTATTACTTACTGGCAACTTAATTTAAAGTTTGGCAATGTCAAAATTCAACATGTATTACAGTATACAAATTTTCCGGTTCCGATTCCAGTTTAAATGAACTATTATTATGCTTTTTACTATTTTACCTTCATTGAATGTAGTGTTGCTGGAAGGTAGTAAGTAATGTGTAATGCTAGTCCATCAATCAGCATGTGCTTCAAAGTTGATGTAAGTTGATGTTTTTTTACACGATCAATAACATTTTGCTTTTCAAGCAGGAATAAGCTGGTTGGCCAAATAGTCCTTTGAGGGCTAAGACACTTTTCCCTAAATTAATAAAATATAAACTGTTATACTTATAACCATGTATACAGACACTCATTACAGCCCCTGTTTTACAAATAATAATGCAGTCAGGTGATGGTGTGATGCAATGAGTTGTTTCCACATTTTTAAACATTTAAAATGCATGAAAATAAATATTTTCTACCACTTTGTTTATCACTCTTAAAATGGCATGTACACTAAATAATTTAACACACATACTTACATAACAATAGCAGTCTATTTATTTAGTGGTCCAAGTTGAAGTCAATATGTAAAATAAAATATACATACAATAACAAAAAAACAACAAGCAATCAAATACCAAAGGCAAAATCTCGCATATACTCGGGAAACGATTTGTTCGGCAGTTAAAGACACAACACACCGCGTCATCATAAAAAACAATGTTCAGTAATTAAAGAGGCAGGGCGGCGTTTCTGTTATTTGGTTTGTGACATCCTTTACAGGAAACATCGAATCGTCAGAACACCGGCGCAAGGCTGCTCACAGCATTTGGTCACGTGTCGCACCACAACCGTTTTCGGAACCGAAACGTAGAAATTGCTCACGGTTCCAATTCTTTTCAAAAAACATAATCTGTATAAGAACCGGTTCTCGGTTCCCAACCCTAATGAAATCTGCCTTTATATTACTGAAATTACAGTACTGATACATTTTCTATATCAAAGTGGAAAACAAAACAAAGACATTGAGTATTAAGTATTATTAACTAAAAAACATATAAAAATTTTGTTTACTGAAATAAAGCTGAAAGTAAATAAATATTAGGTTAAAAAACAAAACAAAAAAATAGAAAAGGACTGCAATAAGTTTAAATGTCTAAAGTATTCAAAAACTGAAATAAAAGTTGAAGAAATATTTAAAAGTTCAAAAGCTAAAAAAAAAAAATGATTAAACAAAAATAAATGAAATAAATACATGTTTGTCAAGCTCCAAAAGACTATGTTTACCAAAAAAAAATAAATGAATAAAAATAAATAAATAAAAAACAGACATGAGAGGTACACCATGTCTACTTAAGCAAACAAAGTCAAGAAACAAAATGAGGAAGCCAATAAAAGTAATCAAAGATTACGCAATGCTAAGTCAAGCCACTAAATGACCTGGAAGACAAGATGAAAGTAGGAGGTGAGGCATGAGGGGCTGATTATTTTGTATTTTTTTCGCCATGTAATTTAATGCAGGGAAAAAAGCAGAACGAAGCAAAAAGCTTCATTATCTGTATAACTTAATGCTTTTTAACACAAAACATCCTCCTGAGGGGTGAAAACAAGTAGCAAATCACTGGCGATGCTAGCGAAAGATACGGAAATCACACCAGTTTTGAGTGCAGATGTTGGCGGCAGTGCTAAAGTATCTCCCAAATGGTGTCCATTTAAAAGTCTGTCAGTGCGGCTGCATTTTGAACAGTTTGCATTAAGCAGCTTTAATACCACACACACACACACGCGCAAACACTTAGCAAATGATGCAAGTTTGAAATTGTGTGAGTGGCGGTACTTGTTCTCATAAGAGCATTTATATGCCTGCATGTGTACACAAATCCCACCAGTGTGTGTTTGCACGTGTGCATTGTGTACATCTGCTTGGACATTTAAAGGCATATGAAGCCTTTTATTCTAATGCCTCCCATGGCATCTGTGGGAACAGGTCAATATTTAGTCGATTGGACTCGTGAAGCTGCGGTGGTCCCCTCTAAATGACCTAGATGGCTTTATGGAGCAATCAATTTTGAAAGGACCCCTACGACACAAGCTCTTCTATTTGGTCTCACCACAAAGACAACAGCTGGAACATCTGAAGCGCCTTCATAACCTGGTGCGGTTCCTCTGGGGGTCAAATTATCATTAGACTACAGCGTCTCTTCAGAAGAGCCCTCAAGATGAGCCTGAAATCACTAACGTCCAGCCGAGAGACGCATGAGGTCACACATCATAAAAGTGTTTCCTTCATATCCTCTTTTAAGCTGGTCAATCTTCACACGGCACATAACAAAGACCAGCAGGGGAGGGTGGAGAAATCAATACCCCTGATCTCTCTCCACAGGGGTACATGCACTGCTCTCTTCATGTCAGGTGCTGGTAACAAATGACATTGGCTGGCGAGAAGTCACGTGACTTGTGTGAATGATATTCGTATCTATGGTTACGGCTCAAGCTGAGGTGATCAAAGAGAAACAACGACCTGCGGTGCGAAAGACAACATAAACGGGGGCAGGGGATTAATATTTAAATTATTTTTCGTTGGACCACTTCAGGACAATGAATGAGAACATGGGAAATCACAGAGAGTGAATGGAGACATCTGATTGGATGAAGAGATGCCAACGGAAGCCGGAACGATTGAGTGAGCTTCTGAATGGACTCTAACAGCCTGGTAGGTTAAAATCAATGGTGGCAATAGCTGCAATCCATCTCTTGCACGCCTGCCCTTGCGCCCTGATCAATTTGTATTGAGCTGCATCTGTAATATTGCTAATATCAGACATTATTTCCTTTCCAGAAATGACAGATCAGGAATATGTAGACCTGTATTTTTTTTTATACCACACTCTTAAAGGGGTCATATGACGTTGTTAAAAAGAAGATTATTTTGTGTATTTGGTGTAATGCAATGGGTTTATGCAGTTGAAGGTTCAAAAAACACATTATTTTCCACAATGTACATTATTGTTGCTCCTCTATGCCCCGTCCTTTCTGAAACGCGTAGATTTTTTACAAAGCTCATCGGTCTGAAAAGCAAGGTGTGCTCTGATTGGCCATCTATCCAGTGCATTGTGATTGGCCGAATTCCTCCAGCATGTGATGGAAATGTTACGGCCATTTCCATACTGTGATGCCGTCTCCCAGCACGACGAGACAAAACCTATAAAACCCATTACAAATGAGGCATTTGTTGCATCCAGTGAGGACATAATTAGGGCTGCACGATTATGACAAAAATCATAATTGTCGATTATTCCCTTGAAATTGTAATTATTAATTACAATTTTCACAATTTACATTGAATGATGTTTATACCATTGTTTGATGCAACTGCATGCCGTATTTTTGAAAATAAACAAGCTAAAAACACTAACTGAAAAACTTTTAGTGCTTTTCAATAATATTAAGCCTCAAATGTCAACTATACATGGGATTGTTTCTTTAAATGATAAAAAAGTAAAAATATGAATGGTATTATAATGTTATACTAAAACTAAAATTAAAACAATGGAAAAACCCTTAAGATAACATGCAGAAAGAAAAAATGCATCTTAAGCATGCAGAACAACATAAGTGGACTTTGAACGATTAATTGCCGCTTTGAACGATTACATAATTGTGGCATCCATAATTGTAATTGTGATTAGAAATTAGATTAATTGTGCAGCCCTAGACATAATTACTGATTATAATGACTTATACTGTCTTTTTACACATTGCGTTGCATATCGCATTATCGTGTTCCTGTGGCTCAGTGGTAGAGCATTGCGTTAGCAGCGCAAAAGGTTGTGGGTTCGATTCCTAGGGAACACGTTAGGTAAAAAATGTTAGCTTGAATGCACTGTAAGTCGCTTTGGATAAAAGCGTCTGCTAAATGCATAAATGTAAATGTATCGTGCATCGTAAACATAAAACCATGTCTGCATTTGTGATCGGAGAAATGTCAAAAAACAAGCGCTACTCTACACTGCTCAAAACTCACGTTTGAATCATCAGTGGCAAATTCTTTAAATATGTAAACATACAGACTGCAAGTCAGAAGTGCCAGACTGTCCTTGAGAAGTTGGAATTGCGTCACTTTATAGAAGCAGCCTTTGTGCACAGAAGGATTGTAGGCTACTGGTTCAGGAAACAGTCCTCGTCCTCCGTAATATGCACTGCACACATCTGAATATTTGGGTTGGACTGATCTGGAACAGTGTTTTAAATACAACTTAACCACTGATTTCTAGTTGAGTCCTCTTTTGGAAGGTCAAACAAAGTAGTTTTGCTTTCGCAATGAAACACAGCGACTCCACGACATGACGGCAACAGCAAGAATAAAAGTTATGCCTTCTTTCTTTGCGTGAACATTTGAGCGCCATTATGCAAATATTCCCACATCGTGATGTAGACATGTGGGGGCATGTTAGAACGAGCCGCTTTAGGGGGTGTGTCTGACTCTTTACTTTTATAAAGAATATCTCTTTGGATTTGAGACTTTAGTCTTTGCAACTTTACAGATCTTCTTTATGCACCAAGATCTTGTAACACTCCAAAGAGAAAAGGACACAATAAATCAGTGCAAATATTTTTAATAAAGCTCAAATAGTCTACAGTTTACACATCTGTTAGGCTAAATTTACACTAATGTGTGTTCGTTTTAAAACACATTGCTCAAGATGTCAGAATCATTATTTCTATTTATTTTCCACTGATTTACTGATGAGCATTAGCAGCTTCCAGCGCTGTCTGCCTGTGTTCTCTTCCATGATCGTGCTCTGACTCTTGAGGTAATAATGTATTTAATTTCAGCAACATTACATGGCCAATACACACATTAAACAGCAATCAGAAGTTATTACAAACACTCGATGGTGGTTTAAAGTGAGTTTTGAGTAAAAGAGGAATATAAATCGTATTTATTGTCTAATGTAGCATGATGCTACAGTATGAAAAAAAAAAAACAAAAAAAAAAAAAAAAATATATATATATATTATATATATATATATATATATATGTATATTTAACAATACTAATGTAATATTCTTGTTTTTACTTCATTTTTGACCTAACAAATGCAGCTTCAGTGATAAGATGCTAATTTCAAAAAGACTGAAAATCTTACAAACCCTTAAACTATTGAATGTTAGAGAAGGTGATAAAAAATGAGATTTTGCGGTCACGCTGTGTCTATATATGGGCATTTATGAGGCAGGATAGTAGAATAACAGTTTTGGGGAGTCATCCAAAATCTATCAGGCTACACTGAACACATTTAGGGAGGAAAATGATTTGAAACTGCATTAAGACACAATATTCCTAAAAGTAACGCATTCACATCACGTCAACACGCACATTCATCACAGAGACACGCATGCACAGATAGATCATGACGAAAGACATTTAAAGCCAATTCCTGGGTCAATGTAGTCCAGTTACGTAAAAAGACAGACAATGGCAGCTCTCATGGCCTTCAGGTTCTCAGAAAGAGCGATGAGTGCCATGTTGTAAAAGTCAGAACACATTCAGACCACATAGCTTTACACTTCATTTCCCATAGAGCTGTGCATTAGAAAGTCATGAAGTGCTATGCGGTGGATTGTTTGCAAGCATGCCTATTGGCTGTGATAATGTAAATTATAAAATCAGCAAAACACATAAAAAGGAGTGAAGTGTAAAAACGAAAAGAATGTATCCTTAACATCAGGCTGACATTTCTCATTGAGCACAGCTTTTATTTGGCTTTTCACGATTGTTTCATATGGAGGGTTGACAGGAAGCAGCAGGCAATCATGGGAAGCACATCACCATTTATCTAGAGCCCCTTTCCCACCAACACTCAGAATGATGTGCCAACCAGTGTCACTCAAAAGACCACTTTTGCCCATCCCGCTCTGACAGCCGAAAGAGAATAGGACAGAACAACAGAAACCAAGGAATAGGAGGAGGAGGGCTGGGGGTTGAGAATCGCATGTCATTTTTCAGTGTCTTTCATTAGGTTGGAGTCGAACCCCTGAGGCATGGCGTGATCATCGAAAAGACCTGCCACAGTGACAAACACGACACTGAGTTCACTAGATTTAAAAAGAAATAAATCTAAATATCTAAAAAAAGTCAGGAGGTTTGCACACAATCAAACATTAAATATGAATGACAGACGTTTAAGTTAGTTTAATGTTATTTCCTGGTGATGTTACTTCCGTTTCACATCCACTTTCTATGAAAGTGGCACGAAGGACACAAATAAAACATAAAAAAAGGAAAAAATGATGCTGCATGAAACCATCTTCCCAAGAGTAAAGGGTCTGAATCAAAACCAGACACTGAAGCACATATATCTTGTACAAAGCAATTGACCAAATTAATGAGCTGGAATATGCCAGTGAATTTCCATTTGTCTCGGAATGGCCTTTGGCCCGGTGATATATTCAGGGAATTTGCTCTCCATTTTTACAACAACTCATTTTTTGCATTTCCAAGAGCGAGTATAGTGTCAAAAAGTGGAGATGGTGTAGAACCACAGCAACTGAGAGAAGAATATCATAATAAATGAGTTTTACATCCAAAGTCACAATCTAAATAACCCAGCACAGGCTGGTCATTACCATTCAATTTGTATTGACTCCTAAAGGACAAAAAGATCTATTAAGAGCGTGGTGTGTAACATTTCAAATGTCGGTCTATTCAATACATAGGTATTGCAGAGCTGAGAATGGTGTCTGGAGTGAGAGAAAGAGAAAGTGAAAGACAACCGACAGTTTCATCTTTACTCTCTAAACAAATATGCCTAGAATGCAGTGTACAAATCCAATTATAGTGTGACTGTCTGGGTGATCTTTATGTACACTTGACTCAAGTTCATCTGAGGTCTTTGCTTGAATCAGAAATAAGGAAATGCCACATCTCCTTTAGGTTCAAAACACAATGTAAGTAACACTAAACATTAGAAAGTAGGCACATTCGAATACAGTCAGAAATGGAAATTAAAATAAAATAAAATAAATTACACTGACAGTTGCCACAAAGTCCCAAGGACAACCTGTCAGTCAATTACAAGTTATGGCCAAAAAAAAAAAAAAATTAAAGGAAAAAGCAAAATTCTGAAACTTTCCTTGATATGGTCTAAATGACTGACTTCTTGTCAAACCCAAGGCTGTGCACCCAAACAGCTTCATAATGAGAAAGAGGTAGCAGAAAGAGCGGTGAAGGAGAAACGGATGACTTTTTCTCTTCAATACCCTCTCTTTTTGCCCCCCTTAAGACTGCGGGACACACAGATGCTGCTAATCAGCCAGAAAGAGGCAGTCTGCCTGAACACAGACACATTCTGACTCTCAAATCAGGGAAAGAGGAGCAGATAAAGTCAAAGATGGGCAGGAGAGAGGAGAGAGACAAAGATCCAATACAGAGATACGATGAAGTGCCTAAAGGAACTGAAGGAATGAAACAGTCAGTTACACAGCCATACATTCCCTTATCCAGTAGAAAACAGGGCTTAACCAAGATTGAGTCAGAATTACACTTCTAAGAAACATGGATGGGCCGCATGGGAAGGGGAAGTGTGAATCAGATGGAGGATGAGAGGAAAAACGAGTGGGTTGGGGTGGAGTGAGGAGTCTGCTGCAAACTTAGGTCTGAGCAGACATGTGAAGCACGAGATGTGCTGGTGAAAAATCAGCCGTGAAGTGAACGCCCCGTCAGCATTTATGCCAGCAGCTTTGAGAGTTGTGTGCTTATTGGTAAGCAGAAGCAGCGCTGAGTGGTTGCTGTTATGTGACATTGCGCCAACATTATTAAGGTTTATGCAATCGTGGGTCACTGATGTGTGCTGAAGACGTGAGCAACCTTTTGTTGTTCACTTCATACACCACATGCTGTTTTCACAGCTGCTTTCCTGACCAATCACAAAGCACAATAACCTAGAGGATTGAAATGAAAATATACAGCCTATAGATAGAAGAGAATAACTATGTGAATTGGACTATAGCGGGTTTATGAATATTTGAAGGAACAAGTTAGGCATTATGTATACAACGCAAAGGACATTTGTAGTATAAGCTGGACAAAGCAAATATATAACTACATTATATTGGGTTTGTAAGTCCAAATTTGCGAAAACAGGACAGGAATGATTTTAGTGTGACTAAAGTGTTTGCATTTTTTAAAAAAGGCGAATTAATATTTTAGTCCAACTGAAATTAAACTTTCAAAGTGTACATAAATTCATGTTTTTTTTTTTTATGATGGAAGTATTTTTCAGTGTATTTATAAAAAGACAACCAACATCAGCAAGACGTCCTTGAATTCCTTTTAAAGAATGAATTTTAAATATGTAGAACAAGATCACGCAATGTGTTGATCCAGCATTTACCTCTGGGTTTGTGGTCCTTGCAAACTTTCTAGCCTAAATATAAAATTCAAAACTCATCCTTCAATTAACAAAAGACGAGT
Organism: Cyprinus carpio; assembly: GCF_018340385.1. Classification (NCBI taxonomy): domain Eukaryota; kingdom Metazoa; phylum Chordata; class Actinopteri; order Cypriniformes; family Cyprinidae; genus Cyprinus; species Cyprinus carpio. The sequence continues at coordinate 14,634,641 of NC_056600.1, forward strand.
CTACATGATCTCAAACTACTAGATAGCATCTTGAAGATGCTTTTAGACATGTAAGAAACTGATAATTACATGTCTCCCTGGTTTCTGACAACTACATAAAGACATATTATTCAAAACTTACAATAAAAGAAGATGGCCTGATGACTATCATAAACATTCAGCTCTCAGACAGGCTTGACAGGTAAAACGTGGGTGTTATTTTTTTTCTTTTTTCCCAGTTTGTCTATAGCTGTTTTTTAAATCTAAAATATGAGAGGATGTGGCTAACTTACAAATGGCTTACTTATAGCTCATATTATGGCTTGGATAGTAGTTAAGTATTTTCACAAAAAAGTTGCAAACATTGCCTGCACTCACAACATACTGAAAAATTGTTAAATCGATACCTCATAATTGCTCACTGTTGAATTATCTGCATCTTTATACCTACCGCTGGTAAGATAGTGAGGAAATATGCTCTACTTTTATGCTATTCTCTCTCAGATGCAAAAAGGGTCTTACATAAACCTTTCAGCTGGGGGGCATGGAGCTACGCTTGTGTGATGTATGAGAGAGAATAAGTGTGTGTAAGTGAGAGAGATACAAAATGACGTAGGCCCTGTCATCAGCAGTACTGGGGATGAGTGGAGTTTACTCTTTTACTCCCTCACTTACACTCTCCCCCTCCTTTGCTTCCCTCATTTTAGGGTTCTCTTTTCCTGTCTGATGCTCTGTCTGTTTTTTAGCGGAAGGCTGAAGAAGAGAGTGAATGCACACTGCCTGAAGACAAGGCTTTACCAGAGAGAAAGATCCAAGTTTGGATGACCTGCATACAGCACTGCGAAACTCATCTGGGAAAAATGGAGATGGCGAAAATGTAAGACAAGCAGGAAGAGGTGTGCTAAAGCAAAATAAAATGTATTAATAATAATAATAGTAACAATAAAAATTATTACCTTTTACCCAGGTGCTTATTCTATATTAAAAAAAAATAAATAAAAATCACTACTCTATGACAAGCAGCTGTATCATTATGGGGAATTTATGGCAAAAGTAAACATAGTTTCCTAGTTTAAACAACTCACTTTATCCTACTAAAAATTGAGACTAGAGATGACATTAACAAACTCTGCCGGAATTTCCTGTAGTAGGAATCTCTTTAGACAAACATGTTGTTGTATGACAGCTGTGTGGGGGGCAGGGGCTCATACGCTTCATCATATAATATTTAAAACCATGTTACTCTGTAACTGTCAATATGTGTGAAGCCTACATCCCTATATGGTCGAAAAAGAGGAGGGTTTAAAAAAAAAAACACACTAAATAAATAAAAACAGCATGCCACTCAGGGCTAGTGCATGAAGGACACTGATCTGGCCCTCAGCAAGAGCATCTCAATTTCACCTCAGAGGCACTATATTATGCGGAAATCACACAAGAGCAGTGTAGAACTACTGTTCAACATGATGAGTGACATTACTGCATTCTGCATCCCAACAACAGGCTGTCAATTGATTAAAAAAAAAATCATTTCACACATTTTTTCTGTAATTTACTGAGACCAATCACACCTAGCATAAAATTCATGTAATCAGAAATATTTAGAGAAACAACAAAGATGGTATATTTAAAGTATTTGTTTAATGGCATCTATTTATCCTCTGAATATTAAGAATAAAGGTAACTATCACTGATACTATTATGGCGCTTCTATTACATCTAATTTTTAAAATCAATTTCTGGGGATAAAAATTCAATCATTCAACCATCATTTGACCTAAACCGTTAGAACATTACAAAATATTATATATACACAGACACACACACACACACACAGGAATAATTTGGGAACAACACTATATGAGCATGTTTTGCCTTTCCCTTGACATATTTGTAAAATTAGAACTCCATCTGTAGTCACAGGCAACTCCAATAAGATCTTTTTCTCCACGTTATTAATTTTGAAAAATTATTAATTTATTTCCCACTGGTTATCAAAGATCAGCCCACACATGGATTTTCAATCTGTATGCCTGGTTAGCAAAAAATTGAAAAAACACAAAAATAAAACAAGTACACAGGCATATATATCTGGAAAAAGGGATTGTGAGAATGTCTCCAAACAAATCTGCTTGCATTAGCAGGGCTTCAAATAAAAAAAGGAAGGGGCATCAGTCGTACACATAATTTTTTCCCTTCGCACATGTCATCAATCGCTCACTCTCTGCGTCCTCATTGTCGGAAGGTTTTGAGAACACGGCTCAACTCTAGCCAGAGTGAGGAGTGGCCGCTGTTTTATTGAGCTGGGCTTTGAATGTGTTCCCTGCATACAGCAGGCAGTCACCTCAGGGAAATCCCATACTGCACGGCAACACAAAACACATTTAAGAAAGGTCACAACCCACAGTTTAAGGGGATTTATTCTAGAGCTTTCCATCATATTCCCCAGGACCCCTTTAGCTTTCTCCACAACCCACCGGCCCCCCACTTCAGCGATGGTGCAGCTGTGTGTTCGAAACTGCTCTGGATAGACATCAGCTAAAATGAACATTAGCATATTTCTGTAGCGGTGCACACAAGATTAGACACACTTACCTTGAGTGACAGAAAAATGGACACTCAAGGTAAAAATGTAATTTACACTTCACATTCTAGGCAGACAGATGTCTATACATCAGAAATTCAAATGCTAATATGAGGAGCGCCACTAAGTGTGAAGGAAACTTTGACTGCAGGATATAAGCACAAAGCTAGCATCACAGAGTGAGTCTTTCTATAGAGTATCCATATTCCCCAACACTGTAAAAACTCACCTTGATTTGCCTTTTCTGAGCCAATATAATTTTCTATGCATTAGATTACCAGACTCTTATTACCTCTGCCTGTAGGCCTGTGCACCTTTCTCTCTCCCCTTCACATCTAGAAAAGGCTGTGGGCATATTGTTCGTTTAAATCTAACAGACCTCAATCTTCCTGTAACTCTACAGCTTAATGGAGGCATTGGAATATATTAGGCTCCATTATGTACCCCAATATAAAGCCCCTGTGAAATATTACACCAAAATCTCGTTCCTCAGAGCCTCTGAGCTTCGAGCAGCAGTCATGGGTGATATCTGATGCCACGAGATGGCCTTTTAGTGACCTCGTATGAGCATTTTTTGGAAGATGAGGAACGAGAGTGAAAAGTAACAGTAATCTGTAGGTATTGTGCATGATAATGTGAGGATAATATTGGACATTTGGCATAAAAGGTGAGATTTGGACTTAAGCACACAGGACTGATTTGATAAACTTCACCAGATGCCAGTGATTTAAAGGCAATTGAACGCAAAAGCAATAAACTTCTGTAACCAATAAATCTGCAAATTTGTCTTATGTCCAATCAAGTCAGGAATGTACTGCGACTCAATTCTGTTTTTCCTTGCAAACATTTGGCTGAATGTTTTCTGTGTTGAACACTGTTGTGAATTCTGCTCATTTAAACTTGTCACCAAGGTAACGCTATCTAGCTGGCTAGCATAGATGAGGTTGTTAAAATGGGTTTAAAAATTATGAAATTGCATGTATTACCAGTAAGGGTATTGCACTGCTTATCACTGTTTTTTTCCAGCTGATGTGATTAAAAAACACTATGTAAGTGAATATTTAGTGTAATTAAAGATTGTTTAACAAATGTAACCATATATAACTTTACATACACAAAAAATAAAACAAACATATGCAAACACATTCACACACACATCGTATGCTGTCCAGATAAATATCCAATATAAAATATCATCATGAAATACAATAATATTTCATGTCTTTTCTGGTCAGCCAAGAGGAGAAAAAAGAAATCTAAGTCATTTTGCAGAAAGAACACCAATCCCAGTTGGGTGTTTCTAGAGCGGAAGTCTGACTGGGTGGGATTTATTTGCACAATGGGATTCAAATTGTGAGGAGATGAATGGGGTTGCCTGATTGTGAGATTGCAGGGGCAGAAAGAAGCCCTTGCTCCGTCCTCTAGCTGTTTAGTCAGAGGTTTAAAGCCCTTCAGTAAAACACAGCCATTTATTAGTCCCACACAGACTCAGAAAGAGGCTTTTACAGATGCTGGGTGGCATGACAGTTCAATGGAAATGAGCACTGAGTATTCTAGAATGGTAAGCAAGCCAAGGCAATCATATTGCTGCTAAGTCCTGCACTATTTGAGAATTATTTTAAATGATATTTTAACATATTACTGAAAAGGCTCAGTTCTGAACTTTGTCATACCGTTTGTACAACCAAACTATGGTGCAAATCAACAAGTACTTTAATCACACATTTGAAAGGCTGTTATGGTTCTGTACCATATGCTCACTCTAATTTGGTTACAACTTTAAAAATGAAAAGCACAGCCACCTAAGTGTGCCCACACACTACAGTTTGCTACTGCAAACCCACTGAATTGAGAATGGAAGGGGGTATTAAAAAAAAAAAAAAAAGTATGTGAAAAAAGTTAAGAAAATATTCCTTTTTTTGTTAGTAGTAGCTAATATGTTATTCAGTGAAAATTTGGTGCAATTGGACTCAATGAGTTGGGTCCAATTGCACTTTCCGAAATTCAATTTGGTGTATTCCTGCTTAATGTCCAGTCTTCAAACCGCATTTTATTAATTCCCATCCATCAATCATTCAGTCTAGTGTGCAAGTGCCCTTAAATGTTCTTTATCTATATTGTTTGTTTTTTTGGTTTTGTTTTTTTTGAGGAAAAACAGTTTGTCACTCAATAATGACATCGTTTTACCCTTGAGTGAATGCTCCATTTCAGTGTGTACATTACGTTAAAAAAAGGCATTTAATATGCAGTTAAAAAGGACTCAGGTTTCTCATCCTCATCCTCCAATGAAAACTAAAAATCAATACCACACAACCACAACAAAAAAAAAAAAAAAAATCAGCTTAACACATCTCATTAAATCTCATTAAAGTTCAAGTTCACCCAAAAATGAAAAGTAGCACATAAATTACTCACGCTCAAGTCATCCTAGGTGTAGGGCTGGGCGATATATCTAACGATATAATAATGCGCATCTAGTCAGTAAAGCCGGTTCCCTGATTAGCGCTAAATCGCTATCACCTGCTTTCAAATGGAGCGGCATTTAATAGACAGAGCCGTAGATCACTGACAAGCTACGCAATATCGCGTTCATTATTGAAGGCGATACATCTGCGATAATGAACCCGATATTGCGTAGCTTGTCAGTGATCTACGGCTCTGTCTATTAAATGCCGCACCATTTGAAAGCAGGTGATAGCGACTTAGCGCTAATCAGGGAATCCGGCTTTACTGACTAGATGCCCAGCCCTACCTAGGTGTATATGACTTTCTTCTTTCAGATGAATCCAGTCTGAGTTATATTAAAAATGGTCTTTGATCTTTCAAGCTGTTTCAGCGGGGGTTGCAGAGCTGACCTCATATGTCATTTGCCTGGAGCTGCTTCTGTGTACAACAGTGAGCGCAAGCTAGATTAAATTGATTATTGCGTTTTAAATATGGCTATTTCTTACAAAAATGCAGCAATTCAGTACAGGAGGACTTTGTTCACCCCCCGGAGCTGTGTGAGGCACTTTTTATTAAGGATGGGCGCATTTTATTTCACTTCTTTTGGACTGATGCACTGCAACACCCACTGAGTGCCATTAAACAGCCTGACAGATCAAAGACAATTTTTTATATAACTCCGACTGGATTCGTCTGAAAGAAGAAAGTCATATACACCTAGGATAACTTGAGGGTGAGTAATTTATGGGCTAATTTTCATTTTGGGGTGAACTAACCCTTTAAAAGAAGTGAGTCAATCATTTTAGCTAAAACTCAAACAATGAAAGTGATCGCTCTTAGTACGTGCTGGAACAACGTTGTTATTAGTGACAGATGAAATTTCCCAAGAAGATTGCTAGGGGAAACGTGATGAATATTCATTAAAAACAGGGTGGCTGGCCAATGCGTGCTTGCTGATTTAAAACATAACCGCTGCTACTAGATTAGATCAGTGAGTTGATCTTGAGAACTTGAACAAAACATTCAAACCGGTTTTGTAAAAAAGAATAAACTAAATCATTGACAAATCAAATTTACGTGCAAAAAGGAGAGCTGTTTCTCACACAATGCTGTTCCAAGTTTTCCAGAAGATTAGTAGTGCACAAGCCATTTTTTTTGTGGAGCTATTGCCTCCTTTTTTGAAGTTTGAATACTTCAGTCAACCTTGTGATTTCATGATCAGCACAGTCTTCAAATTGATCATTTTGTACTCTTTGCAATAAAGTCACAGGTTTGGAACAACAATAAAGTGAGTACATGACTAGACTTGCTTTTTGTGTGAATTATCCCTATAAATAACTGCATAAAGCTTTTAATCTGGCTGGAACATTCTAATAGACAGAGAGGTTTAATGAAGGTCATTAGTTAGCAAACAATAGCCATTACAAGAGTGCTGAAGCAGGAGGCAGAAGGGATGACACTCTCTCCATCCCTTCGGAGTGGACTGTCTTGAGCTCAGCCGATCCATCACAGGAAAAACAACCAAGACAAATATCATTAACCATCCACTGGCCCTCAAATATTATATTACAGACAGTTAAAATAGAGTGGGGGTATTGTGGAAAGGAAATACGAGGCCTGGAGCAGAGAACAGAAAACTAGAACAGATATGAAATGATGATGAGAGCGCATGAAACAGAGAAAGACGAGATGATAACACAGTGAAAACGTACATAAACCTCTAAACCTTGTTGCATGTGTTTTCTAACAGCTGTTCACAGTTGGAAAATATGATGTAAACAATAGCGGAGAGAGAGCTCGGGTTACTGTGGTGGCTGTAATCTCTTTTAGAATTAATTCCTGGAAATTAAAATGGAATTAAAAGTAAGTGTCTGGTCACCCCTCCTCACTCAAGGTCACAAGTGTTAGCCGAAATGACGGCATTTCCACCTGCCTTTCCACCTGCCACTATCTATCTTAGTTTCACAACAAACAAGTCAGGTGCAATATTACTGGGTGCTTAAACTGCATATATATGTTACATTCAAGTGTGTCTCTAGGGCGCTGCCTGATTTATGGAAATCAACCAATGAAATCAGGTCATACTTTTCTGTACAGCTATATTTTTAAACCATGGGTTAAATGTAGCGGAATGCCACATCATTATTAATAAATTATATGTAAAATTTTGCCACCTTTTCCCAACTTCTATACATATGCTCTGCAAGACTACTGTATAGTAAGTGCAAATATCGCTGGGATGGTATTGGTCCTCTCCAGTGAATTAGATAAGGGAAGCAGGCTGACCTACATGCAGCAGACCCTATATCCCAGATAGACTGGCAAACCCTGAGGCAGCCATCCTGCCCTCGCTTGCCCACTTACTGACAAGACCCAATCCGCCAAACTGGGTCGCTGGTGCCGATACAGAGCAGACCTCTCCCTGTGTCCTTCAGCCTGAGGCGGGTTGAGCTGGCAAGCTGGGCCCTCTCCGCCAGCATAAGATCATTCCAGATAGCCTGGGGTTTGAAGGGGTGGGGGTTGGGTGTCCCCACTACACGCGTGGTGTTCTGGGTCAGCGTCACAGCGAGAGAGTGGAATGGCCCAAATGATGGTGGAGGCCTCCAATGGCCACCCGCAGTGACACACTCAGAGGTTTGTAGTCCATGGACACAAGAAAATACACATTACACACTTGAGCACACATAGGTCAAAATTCACTAGAGGGTTAGCCCATGGGTCACATGTATATATGCATTTAAATAATGTCTCCAGATACTTGACGTTTTATGCAACAGGGTCACAAATCCCTAAATTTGTCCTACTTCGCTACCATAAGCTATGGGTGTCATTCACAAAGACATTCACAGTTATACTCTCACTGTCACACATACACAGTGGCGTGTCAAAATGCCAGCCATCAGTTGCCCAGGGTGCTGTGCTGTTAAGCACTGCTGTTCAATTCTATGACATCTGCTGTTACAAGTGTGAGATGCGAGCACCTCTTTAAAGTACCTTTCACCTGCTGGCTAACACTGGGCAAAAGCCAACATGCCCAAGGTTTGAGAGAGTGATTATAGCACCATGCTTTAAAAGAGCACTGCTTAGCAGCTCTGTTTGTATAAGGAATGGTTTAAAATGGTGAGCCCTATTCTCTTCGAGCAGGGACCATCTTAACTCCCACTGCATGACAGGGGAGATATTTTAATCTTGGAAGGGAGGATAAAAGAGAGAGAGAGAGAGAAAGTGAGAAAGTGTCCTCACGCCACAGGCCCAGCTTTGCACAGTACAGAGACTCCCTCTACCGCATCCAGAGGAGGCTTAATCCATCTAAAGAGAGCAACAGCCTTTGGCAGCACACACGCTGAGCTGTCCAGTACCCCTCCCATGATTCCCCATGGACTAAGCATACCGGTCAAACAGTATTGGCATGCGCTCACACGAGGTTCAGTCAACAGAGAAGTCTCACTGACCAAGTGTTGGGTCAGACCACACAAATCACTCCACCTCATCACATCAACTCAAGGGGAGGGGGAATGTGGAGGAAAAGGTAAAATCATTCATCAATCGGACGGTGTTTATCTGAGAAACAGAAGCAACCGGGTGCAAATCGCAGCAGTTCACTTGCAGACTGCAGACAACCCTAAACTGATCTACGCTGATCTAACCCCTAAGAGAGAGGGGAAAAGACAGACTGATCTACAAAAATACCAGAACCTTGAAGAGAGAGGGAGAAGAGAGAGAGAGGAGAGAGAGAGAGGGAGAGAGAATGAAAAAGTTAGAGAGAGAGAGAGAGAGAGAGAGAGAGAGAGAGAGAGAGAGAGAGAGAGAGAGAGAGAGAGAGAGAGAGAGAGAGAGAGAGAGAGAGGATAGAGAGAGAGACAGAGAGAGAGAGGAGAGGAGAGGACGAAGGGAGAGAGAGATGAGAGGGAGAGAGAGAGAGACAGAGAGAGAGAGGGAGAGAGAGAGAGAGAGAGAGAGAGAGAGAGAGAGAGAGAGAGCTACAGAGTCCCACACAGATGAGCTAACGTACTAAAACCAATGCATCAAACCAATGCACTGCTTGGAGTGTGATGCGTCAGCAGTACATTCACGTTTTCATTGAAGGACAAAAAGAAGAGCAGGCATGTAAGCCTGCATCCCGGTTGCCTGCTACTGCACCACAGAACATAGCAAAAAAAAAAACATTGGTGCACAGCGGCAGGAAGGTGGACTAACCTGGGGCCAGAGAGGTTAAAAATAAAAAGGACAGAAAGGAGGGAGCAAGGGAAGATGTTGCCATGGGGAGCCACTTTTTTTCCTAGCCTTAGCGCTTGTCCACCAGCTCAAGCCGGACAGCTGTGCCGCTGACAAAGCTGAGAGATCCAACTCTGCACTGAGCTCAGGGCACTGCAGCGCTATACGGATACTTCTCTGATCGACACAACGTCACAGAGAGGGGGGAGAAACGCTCTCTTTTTTCTCTCATTTCAGGGAGAGAGAGCGCACGCTCGAAAGCAGGAGAAAGCGAAGGAGAACGAGGCAGAGAGAGAGCGATCTCTCTACAGTGATCAAGCCTTCTTACGGAGCTGCCTCTGCACTGGTACCCCCCTTTACACCTTCCCTGGAGTCTCGTTGTCAACTTCTTACGGAAAAATTGAAGGATTACCAAGAAGCGTGTATAAAGAACCCTGCAGCCTTCGCAGCGTGCAAATGCGAGTGCAAGGAGATGGAACGCGAGCTACTTAAGAAAAGAAATGCGCTAATGACCGCAGTGTCACAGTCTTTTCAGCTGGACTAGGTGCTGACAAATCGAGCGGACAAAACATACTGAGAGGGAGGGAGACGAACAAAGTAAAGTGAGTGGAAACACTGGAGGGGCACTTTTATTACTCTTTAAACAAAAGCATAGGAGAACATTTGAAAAGACTGGATTTCTCATTCTTATTCCTCTCTTTCCCCCCTCTAACTACCCCTCCCTTTTTTTCCTCCCCCTACTCTGGTTTAGCATGTGTGAGCGGTCCTCTATGGAGACACGGCCATTTAGTAGCAGCATCAAGCGGAGGTATCCAAGGACAAGCATCTGTGGATAGTGTGAGAGCGAGTGCTTCTATAGGAGCCAAACTGGAGTGGTACTTTTGCCTAAAGCTCTGAGGCCCTGCTACACGTCCCCTCGGATGCTCCTCTGTGGATTTATTAGGGGCCATTTTGGCATTCATCTCTTGTTTTCTGACAAATGAAAAAAGAGAAGAGGTCGCTTATCGCGGGAATATAGAAATTTGAGGGAAAAAAAAAATCTATTTTGTGATTGCAAAATTTGGACGTGTAAAACCTTTGAGGTAGGTGTTGAGCCTTTCCAACCCTTTTTTATACATAAAATATATTCCCTCGTTTTATTTGATTCATTATTTCTTGGCTTTTCACTTCTCCATTTTTACTCAAGTACTTGTCACTGAACGTTTAGCCTCCAGTTCAGTAAATGGAAAAACAATCTAGAGTGTTGTTTAACCCAGGGTAGGGCTTCATTAGTCAGAGGTGAACCCCTCCCCTTCCCCCCGCTTACTACCCCCTCTCCCCAACCACCATCATAACCCCACAACACCCCCCCCCAGACGATGCTGAATTATGAATGTGCCACATCATGAGTCTCCTGGGGCGGGTAGCCGTGCGTCGAGCCAGGAAAGCCGCCCTGCTCTGTGTCCTGTTCCTCATGGTTCAACCGTGCGTGGAGGTGGCGGCCGCAGCAGGGCCCCAGGGCTGCCCGACTGATTGCTCCTGCAACAACCAGCTCAGCAAGGTGGTGTGCACCAGGCGTGGGCTCACTCGTGTGCCACCAGGTATACCCAGCAACACCCGGCACCTAAACCTAATGGAGAATGCCATCGAGGCTGTGCAGGCTGACTCTTTCCGCAACCTCCATCACCTGGAGGTACTGCAGTTGGGCCGCAATGCCATTAGACAGATTGAAGTGGGTGCCTTCAGTGGACTGACCAATCTCAATACACTGGAACTATTTGATAACCGGTTGACAGTGGTGCCAAGTGGGGCATTTGAGTATCTGTCCAAGCTGCGAGAGCTGTGGCTGAGAAATAACCCCATTGAAAGCATCCCATCGTATGCATTTAACCGAGTGCCATCCCTAATGAGATTGGATCTGGGTGAACTGAGGAAACTGGAGTACATCTCAGATGGGGCCTTTGAAGGTCTAGTCAACCTCAAGTACCTCAATTTGGGGATGTGCAACATTCGAGGGGAGATGCCCAACCTGACGCCTCTGGTTGGGCTGGAGGAGCTAGAAATCTCTGAGAACCTCTTTCCTGAGATTAAACCAGGTTCATTCAGAGGACTATCTTCACTAAAAAAAATATGGATCATGAACTCTCAAATAGGGCTAATTGAGCGAAATGCATTTGATGACCTGGCCTCTTTGGTGGAGCTGAATTTGGCCCATAACAATCTAAGTTCATTGCCCCATGACCTCTTTACACCACTGAAATTCCTGGTGGAACTTCACCTCCACCACAACCCCTGGAACTGTGGCTGCGACTCACTCTGGCTAGCACGCTGGCTACGCGAGTACATACCCACCAACTCTACATGCTGTGGGCGTTGTCACTCCCCTGCACACATGAGAGGCCGCCAGTTGGTTGAGCTGGACCGGGGTGACACCGGGGCAATGCAGTGCTCCGCCCCTTTTATCTCAGATGCCCCAAGAGACCTGAATATTTCTGCTGAACGTGTGGCAGAACTGCGATGTCGAACAGCGGCCATGTCTGCTGTGAGATGGCTCCTACCAAATGGGACAGTTCTAACTCACGCATCAAGCCACCCACGGATAACCGTGCTGAATGACGGGACTTTGAACTTTTCAAACGTGCTAGCAGGTGACACAGGCATGTATACCTGCATGGTGTCCAATGCGGCTGGAAATTCCAATGCTTCGGCCTATCTAAACGTAAGTGCGGCAGAGCTCAACACGTCCAACCTCAGCTACTTCACCACAGTCACAGTGGAGGTGCTGAGCCCCAGATCTGAAATGCCCAAGCCCAAAACCACCACTACTACAGCAGGTGCCAGCACCACTACCACGGCCTCGCCATCCGTCTTTCAGCCAGTTTTCATCTCTACGCCGACAGTCCTGCTCCAGAGCACCGACACTCCACGAAGTCGCCCATCTGTTGTACCTGGCTCAAAAGCGACAACAGGAAAGCCGCCCAACCCAGCCAGTACCAGTCTGGATGAGGTGATGAAGACAACAAAGATTATTATTGGTTGTTTCGTGGCAGTAACCTTGCTAGCAGCAATCATGCTAATTGTATTTTATAAACTACGAAAGCGGCATCAGCAGAGGAGCACGGTGGATGCAGACAGAACTGTGGAGATTATTCAGGTAGAGAAATCACCGGCATCTGCTGCCAATATAGCAGAGGAGGGACTGACTCTACCAGAGATAAGGGATCATAACATTATTTACAAACTGGACTACAACACCCACAAATCTGACTACGGCTACAAACCAAAACTAGAATACAGTACCCATAAAGTCAAGGATGATTTCAGCATCCACAAACCTAAGTCAGACTACAATACCTACAAACCTAAAATAGACTATATGTACCAACCTACTTTGGAATACAGATCTCACAAACTGACGGACTGTTCACACAAGTCATTGCCGGATTATCACAGACACAAAAAAGCCGAGCAGAGCCCCTACAAACAAGGATATAGTACTCAAAAACCTGACTACAAATCTCATACTCCTAAACCAGACTTCAGCCCATTCAAACCAGACTACGGTGTTCCAAAATCCAAAACGAACTACAGTATGCCCAAGCTCAAATCCGATTGCAACCCCTTCAAGACAGACAGCAGCCTTTTCAAACCTGACTACAGTGCTTTCAAGGCAGAGTTCAGCCCCCTCAACAAAGAATATGTCAGTTGTGACTTCAGCCCTCACAAGTCCAAAATGGATTACAGTCCTCAAAAGGTGGACAACAGCCTGCATAAGATCGACTACAGCACCATGAAGCCCAAATACAACACTTACAAGCCACCTAGCCATGGTGCCAAATGGACAGAAAGCAACAGCATTGGAAATTCTTTGCCTCGAACCTTGCCCAGTGGCAACACAGCTAGTCCAGAGACCCCTGTTATAAAAACTCACACCAAGGAGAAAGTACAAGAGACTCAGATATAGTCTGGCCCACAACAAATAAGAACCTCAGTCAAAATGACTCTCTCTCCCCCTATAGGCCCACCCTCACCTGAGCATAAAAAACATGCAATAGAATGCACAAAAGATGAGAAAAAAAAGACAGGAACTACTTTTTTTTGTACAGACTGCAATTCTTAAAGACTGATTGTTGTTGTACATGCTTATAAATAAATATATATGGAAAAACTGAAACTACCATGGGCTGGTAAAAGAAAATCAGATTATATATATATATATATAAAAAATAAACTGAAATTATTTTTTAACTTATAACTCCTATTTAAAAGATGAGTTGTTTTAAGATGCTGTACTGAATTTAAGATATGAGGGTAGTCATGTTTAAAAGGGCATTCTGTGTGATTTCTAAACAACGCTACAGAGAATGCAGTGAAAAATACAAAAAAGAAAAAAACATTTATACTGAAGTCTTTCTTTTAAAAAACAGAACAGTAAAAGGTCAGTGTTGATCTTTGCAGGTTTATCTTGTAAAAGCACCATAAATTTGTACTGTGCCAAATGTTACAAATGCAATAAAAGGATTTTTGGAAGAAAAGAAAAAATAAGAACCATTTAGATTTTTTTTCTCTCTCTCTTGATGTACTGTTGCAATCAGCCAAATGCTTTAGACACTGCAGTAGGGCTCACTGCAGTTCTGCTTTAACCCTCGGAGTGCTGGGTGCCACTTAAGTCTAAAAGGCTTTTCTCCCTTTTCTTTCTACTTTATATGCTTTTCAGTGCTGCAGTGGCTTAACTGAGCTTATATATAATTTACTGGTGAATTGCTATTTTACATCACAAGAGATGGTTTAAAAAATTACATATTTCACTGCATTATTTCCAAAGTTCTGCTATTAGTGTCAGGTAAACATGATAATGAGGTTGTTTCACGTTGTTGTCTGGACAATTACTGCCTGCAGAAGGTTTCAAAATACATTAAAAAGACTGATAAGTCTGCACAAAAAAGCTGGCCTGCCTTTGCTTTTAGCACTTAAGAACGGTCTGGTTAAAAAGTGGTTGTTAAGCAGTTTAAAAAACATTCAGATTGAAGCATCCATTCCTAACCCAATGTTTTTACTAAATCTGAGCGATGTGTGTACATAAAACATGACGCACATAAAAATTTTGAGATGTTTCTTTTGTTTCACCAGCAATTTCCTCTGCACATGGCAAGCCAATGCATTAGACATTGACACCGCATGGACGGGAAGTGAGTTGTGATAAATCAAGCAGATTCTGTATGCTCATAAGAGGTGCGTCATCACATATCGCACAGGCTTGTAAGGTTTGACTGTGATGTGTACATTATTGTGTTCCTCTCACTCGTTCACAAAGGCTTGTTTCAGCAGTGTCAGCAGGTGCTTTTTACCTTGGCTAATTTAAAATGCAAGAATAAGAAATAATGAACGATAGAAAAAAAAATAGGTCATAAATTGAAGGCATATCAGAGGGTAATAAAATATAATACATGTTTGCATTGCAGGGCATATTGGCTGAGTGCATACAGGCTGTCTAGGAGATTTAAGCTGATTACATGATAATTGATCCAGCTCACGCAGACACACACCCTTTACATAAAGTTGGGACATCTGGCCACAGTGAGACCCAGTACCCACTGTATGCCTAGACAAACATGCAAGCACGCACACAAAAAACAAAAATGAATGCAGCTTTAGGCTGTGCAGCGCCCCAGTTAAGACCAGACTCACACTGTTTGTTTCTGCGCTTTAAAAAAAGAAAGTCAATGGGAGCAGTATTTCTGTATACAATGTCTTTATCAGTAATTTTGGCTGTCTGTCAAAGTAGTGTAGGGTACATTCGCAGCACAGATCTCGATTCAACGGTAGTTTGGGGAATTGTGGTTAACTACAGCCCTGTAAGATATAACTTTATAGCCATTTTAATTCAAACAACAACTGAGGTCAAATATTGAAAGCAAAAACAAGAGCTACAGATGGTCACTTGAACAGATCTTAATGGTGAAGTGTGTAATTTCAGCACCACTAGGTGCACCAAATGAAATCAATGATGTATGATTTTTCCCCCAACACTCCTGATTTCCATCTCTCACTGTTTGACCAAACACTGTTGGTTGAGGAGTAAACTTAAATCATTTCTGCACATTTATCATGGGTATGAAAACTATTAAAACATAACACATTAGTAACTTAGTGTTTTTTTTTTTTTTTTTTTTACAAATATATTCTGGTAGAGTATCATTTTATCACAACATATTTTACAGCTTATAACCCTTGTTCTGGTGTCTTCACAAACAAAGCTTTTGTTGCCGCAATAACTTTAAAAACTGCAATTACAGCCAGTGAGCGCCGTTTATGCAGCTGAACGTCAGAGCTATAATTGCCAGTCTGGTTTTAATGGAGCATTGTATATTCTTGAGCAAGCAGCATATAAGAGCAGAGAAAGAGAATAAAGGAAGAGACCACATTCTGCCGAAGGGCTTGAGGACCCTTCATCCTCTTCAGCCCACTGATGAGAAAAAGCGACCCGCATTCACCAAACCAGACTGCAATGTGGCTCATGAGGCGGCCATTTACAATAACATATCTTCTTAAACACAAGTGGGAATAATAGAGAGAATCTGTTAAGAAATTACATGGAAGAGAACTAGGGAGTTAGATCAGTGAAAACGTTTTCAACATATCAATCACAAGCCAAAAGAAATGTTGGTGAAATATTGCACATAAGCAAACAAGCAAATGTGTGAATCAAATAAGAATGAGATTTAGACAGCAAAGGACTAGAAAGTGCAAACATGCAGCAGTATGAAAGATAGGGATCTTAGAGTAAAAGCATGTGGCAAGAGTGCCAACTAGAGCAGAAGAGAGGAAGGTTACGGCTATGACGACAGGGCTGTACCAGTGTAGGTGTAAAAATGAAATGGGCATTAATAAAGTACAGATATAATGTAGGTAGTCAGGCCAGTGATGGACCACCCTGAAATGAGGGATCAGATGGGGTCAGAAACCTGGCTTACACCTTGCAGGGAGGGTATAACTCCATTATGGTGCTGTTAATGGTAAGAACATCTACTGTTTGGGTTCAATTCTGGTGCTTAAAAGGGTCATTAACAGTTTATTTCTGTCCCCCATATATAAAAGATGTGTTCTATTTATTAGGGTCATTAAAAGTGATAGACTGCTATATCGCCAAGGCCGATCAAATGGCTAATATCAGGCCTAAGCTCTACTAGGCTAAAGACAGGAACTGTAAATTACTTTATTCCAGTTTCATTATTTTTTTGTGGTTTAAAGACACATTGAGAAAAAAAATTAATTCTATTGTATTATCAAAAGATGATACACTTTATAATAATTTAAACATTTTTGCAAAAAGCCCTTTTACAGTTTAAGAGACTGCAATTTGATCCAATAATTACACTCTGTATACTATATTTTGAATACTAAAACAAAAACAAAAAGTGGCACCATTTTTTTTTTCATTAGTTTGTATAAATGTTGCAAGCCTTAGGCACAACATAAGGCGCAAATTGTATGCTTTAAACTATAAGAACCAACTCATAAAAGCCATTAAGTTTGTCTTGACTACTCTTATCATGCTAAAGTAAAAAAACAAAACATAACAAAAAATTGTTTCAAAAGAATCATTAATTTGAGAATCATACTAAGCTGGTCATATGTAGATTTGGTTAAAATATTGTTGTTTATAAAATAAGTTCTTAAATTTGGTGCCAAAAGTTTTGAAAGTGAACCGTAGTGATAGTATCAGCTTAAAAATCTATAAACAGCATTATCAACAAATTATGTTTATTATATAATCATTTCTTTTTGATTAAGAAAAACAAAACAAAAAAACATTAGCTCTACTTTAAGATGCAGTTTATCAGCCCATGCATTTCTTAAAAAACAAACTCATGACTTTGGCATTGCTAATGTAATCCAAGTTGAGCTACAGGAACACGACTTGTCACTTCTGACAATCCATGTATTTTTATAATCTGCCTCGTACATGCTTACTGCTTAGTTTGCTTTGGTTTGTAGGGAAATGTTTGCACATTCTTACAATATTTGCCAAAACAGCCCTTTTACTAAATTTAACAGAGCGTTTGTCATTGTCTGACCTTCTCGTTGGCGGTCCCAAGAGAGCTCCAGAACAGATGTTAGCACTTCTATCTGGGCCTCAGTTCTGGACGAAAATAAAAGAAGTGGCTTTATGAAGGCAACCGAAGGCCCCTAAATGAAAGACAGCACGGTTAATCACCGTTTTGTTAGGTTTTGTTCTGTTCATACCCTCGCCCATAAAGGGGGAGAAGCGGGTCCAATTACCCATGAAGTAAACACAGGAAAAGCAGTGCTGGGGTACCAAGTCACCCATCATTAATTCAGATGCCACTGTCTACGGTAAATGGCCAGTGCACAGATTCTGTCTCACCATTTGTTAACCTCTGAGCTGGCATAATAAAGCACACTAGCAATTAAAAGAAGAAAACACAAAGGTGTAGACGCTCTACATCTTCACACAGTCACAAATCAAGTAACTCTTCGGACAAATAATACTCGCTTCGCATAAAGACAGCCATAAAATCATTATGTGTGCCTGAAGACCAAAAACACAGAACAAGGGTTCTCAGTAGACAATGCAGGTAGTAAAACTGTCAGCATGCACACACCAGCACAGCCCTTGGTGAGTGTTTAAAGTAGAAATCTAGCTGAGGTTTATAGGCCCTTCTCCATGGCACATTTGCATATGTCTTCGGTGCCGTTTCACATGCCTCTGGTGTCGTATGGGTTTTGGGAGGGAGCTGGTGCCAGCTTGTTCCATTTTAACTTCATGCAAATGGAAGTAGCTTGAGGAAGAATTGTGCCCCCTCCGTCCTCGACATGTTTAAAACGTGACCCAGAGGGCATGTGCTTCAGATGCAGGATGCTGGGTCGAGCGCAAGCACTGCAGCAAAGCGACTCCATTTGGTGCACTTTGCATTTTTTTCCCCCTTGTGACTGACAAACAGCTCCTGCGACTTTAAAAAGGAGAAATTAAACAAAGTGGCTGCACAAGACAGTAGTTATCAAACCCCTTCTGATTCACTATGTCAAAGTGGCATAAGCTCATGGCTTCCAGCAAAACAAAAAAGGAGGATAAGAGAAGGAGGGGGTAGAAAGTGAGAAAAGGCATGTTTAAAAATGTGGGCCGTTTGGAATGCTGTCTTACATATTACGTTAACTTGTTGTTGTGAACGATTTGTCTGTCTTTAAAAACAAAACTACGATTCCTCTGAATATTTTTACCAACAGGCTATGATTGCCAAATGCATTTCGCCTATATTTTTTAAAGATCAGTGATTGGGAATGCAATGGATGAAGGAATATTAACCTGGTTGGTGCATTATGGGATTTGTAGTCCTTTAAAAGCTATAGTGTTATTTTTCTCTTATTTATTGTTACCATTTAGGATGCTGTGCATAATTGCTTAAGTTTAAATGTCGTATTCAAGGTGATGGATTCAAAACCAATATATTAGGATATAGTGAGAGCATTTATAAAATTCTCAGGTTTTATGAGCACACAGGCAGTCTCTAGTTTTTAATGGACCCACATAAATGCTTCTGAAAAATAGAGAGGAAAAAAATGAAAATAGACTCTCTAAATTAGATTGTTTGAGAAACACAAATGAGTATTCAAATCCTTTATAAAGTCTTAACAGCAAGGCTCTGCAAAAACGCAGTTTCTGATGGACAGGACCGTAAACACACACAGAACAATGCAAAATGGAGAACGTAACCAACAGAGAAAGTGTTTATCAGGCCAACATGCTGAGAGCAGCAAAACTCATTTTATAATGCTGTCATTCAAAAATCAAATGTTTTTTACAAAAGTATGGCCAGTATCGACTCTCGACTCTTAATAAATGATGTACTGTTAAGTCTGTATGAATTCAATATGGATGTACTATATTTGCCATACTGGCAACATCACGTTACCTATAACCAATGTTGAAGAAATGTTCCAAAATCACACTGTATCTACTCTCCAAAAGATGCATATCAGTACCTTAGAGTAGTTGTATTACCCTTAATGTAGTACTATTAACCTTTTAGAAGTTAATAAGTTACAAGGACGCCACAGTGACAAGCTGTTGTACCTCCTAAAAGTACAATTTCTGCTAAAAAATAAAATAAATATTTTATTTATTTATATTTATATATATATATATATATATATATATATATATATATATATATATATATATATATATGCGCGCTGTAGAATAAGACACCCTGCCTTTCGTAAAAAAAAAAATCTATTTTCTTTTTGGCAGAACATGGATTAGCTGCGCATTCGGCAGGTTTTTTTTTTTTTTTTTTTTTTTTTTTTAGATATGAGATACACTCGTATAATGTTGATTTGATTTTATTCAAACAGCCTTAAACATTTGAGATTTGGTCTTTCCTCTCTTAAGTGGATAGCAGCTGTGCTTTAAACCCATTAGCTAGAGAGAAAAAAACTCCCTAGGGTGTTACCAACATGGCCGTCGAGTGATCTAACTTTGCTTCCGGTGATCGACAGACACTATAACGTCTGCTTAAGACGTTTAAGTTTGTCTCTTTGCCCACAGCTCTCAGAATGGGCTTCCTTCGGCAATCCTGCAGGGAAAATAGAAGACATATCTGATGCGTCCTTGCATCAGCATTACCAGACTCTAAAAGTTCAGAGTGAAATCTCACAGCACCTGTCAATAAAAACGAGTGAAAAGCATTTAAAGCCCACTGTTTTTTAGGAAAGAAAAATGTTACCAACAGGGGGCGCCGCTTATGATGAACATCAATACTAGCTTGTTTACATTCACCTGTGACATACTAATTAAATGAAAGTGCGGCAAACTAGAAGACACACTGACACGAGCCACGTCTCCGAAGCGGGTCATATTTCAGAACGCGTTGAAAGGCACATGCTCTAATCAGCAGGCATTGCCCTGAAGGAAGCGGTGCAAAAATGCAGCTCAGGGCAGCCTGACATTTCCTGGCTGATGGAGGTTAGCACCTGCTAAATCAGCTCAGGTGACAGCACGGCGAGCGGCGGTGGCTTCGTTTCTAGATGCGAGCGCTGATGCCAAGAGTGCCAGATACATAGAGTAGATTAATACAGGCATAAATCTAAGCCAGCAATCCTAGAGGCTTCTGGGAAATGGAAAAGATGCACTTGATGCATAGAACACGCCAGAAAGGGGTCATGCTTACACTGTTTTCCATTTTAAGATGGCTAGCAAAACTCTGTAAGAACACCGTCTTGGCTTGCAGTATACCTGCGCTAGCTCAAATCCCATGCTTCTCCTGCAGAACATAAACATAGAGAGCTTAGCCCCCAGGCCCGTGGCGCAAGATGCGTCCAGTGCCAGGTTTCGCATACCGCGCTGGCAGAGGGCGCAAGTCTTGAGCGCAAGACGCTCGGATAACGTCGGCCATCTCACTGGCATGCAGCAGGGGTGAATCGAGCAGCCCTGGCACATGGCTCACCTCCCAATTCTGCTGGCACGAGGCACGCAAACCCATCTAGATCATGACAAACACAGCCATTAGCAGCCTGTTAGAAGTGCAGAAAAGACAAAGCCACAGAGGCAAATGTACCTGTGGGGATGAACACAAAGGACCGGAAGCTTACTAAATCACTTTAAAGAGGTGAAAAAGAACAGGGCGGCCAAATTCCAGCCGCATCCTGGCACAGCAATGCGTTGGAGAAACGCAATAAAGAGAAAAAAAAGAGGAATGGCGTTCTTCTGGCCATACCTAGTGAGCATCTTGCTGTCAGTGTGCACTCTGCAGTTAAGACGGCTCTCTCTGAACCTCCCTGCTCAGGCGTGAAAAAGCTCCATTTCAGAGTTCTGGCTGGCGGAGCCACAAATGCACACGCTCCTAATGCTCTCATTAGTGTAATTGAGCAAAAATGTCAGCATAGCTGCAGCTATTTCCATTTTCTTTTTTAAGTTGTGCAGAACTCATTTATAGGCGCAGGCTGGAACACAGATGATGAGAAGACTTTCAGAAGCGCAAGCATGTTTTTTGCGAACCCATTTGTGTAAAACCTGTGTTCTTTGTTGAACACTTTAAGAGGCAGATGCTTTTGCCATTAATACTTGTATTATTATCGCTACAGCGCTAACAGACTCATCCGAACGCACACGCAAGCAGAAGAGAACTATTTGGATTGGATTAACAACCGTTATGATCTAGACCATATGATATCTCTTTTTTGCCAATTACCCTTGATAGCTTTGCCTTTTGCACTATCAGTCAATAGTGCTGCTGGAAGTTTATGGCTGTAAGTATCAGAAAGTAATGTGTAATGTTGGGTCAGCCATCTTGTTAATGTGACTTCGCACAGCTCTTGTTCTGCCTAAAGGGAGAGCTATGAGACCATTACAGGCTTAGATATACACTTATACAGAACAACAGTAATTGAACAATCGTCCGTGACAAACTTACAGGCTGCATTACAATAACAGAGCCACATTGACCCAGACACTTCACTACAAACACACCTCAATGAACACTATTCTCTACTATAACGCTAACTACTTTCAGATATGTTTCACAATTCAGTATTAACATTAATATCATATTTGTATCATGAATGTTTCTATCATTAATTATATTCTACTATAATGTAACAAATTCTAAAGTAAACTAACACAATATTCAGCATCAATTCATTTTATGCAACATGTGCATACCTAGAACAGAAATATCAGATGTTATATAACATGTTTTAATTTTACAAGCTTAACCAGGGACAGGGGTTGCAAATTAGTCATGCTATAAACCTGTATGCATGGCATCTACTTTGTATTTTATAAAGCAATGTTCTATGCATTTGTCCCTGTCAAATAAACATTAAATAAATAAATAATATAATTCATCACTAAATTCAATATTAAACAAATAACTTTGAACTGAATTAAAAAAAAAAAATCATTATAGTGTAATCTATTATATCTAATAATATTTTACTGGATTATCATTATCAATAAATTTTTATAACACATACTTAGACTTACTTAAACCTATTAATATCAACAGCAATATCAATATCGATCTATGCGTCAATAAATGTAAGTACAATTAAGTATAATAGCATAGAATAGAATAGAACAATAGAATAGAAAAATTCAACATCAAACAATATCAAACAAACTACTTATAAAATATCTGAATATTTAACTTGATTATCATTATTAGTTATTTTTTATAAAACATATCTAGACCTATATATCATAAATATCCATATCTATCTATATATGAAGAGTGTGGTTCCAAAACACTATAAATCCATTTTGATTAATTTGAGTAAAAATGTGTTTTCTTTACCAAAAAAGTGGCAAGATTAAAACCATTTTTTTTTTCTGTTCCAAACGTTCACATAGCATCTTTAGGTTATAATAACATATAATTTGGAATCGAACTCTTCATATGCAAATAAATGCAAATAATAATCTAATTTAATCTAATCTAATCTAATCTAATCTAATCTAATCTAATCTAATCTAAAGAACCAACTGTAATATGTATATCTGAAACAAATCTGAAATAGAAAGCTTAAATATTAAAAAATTAATAAAAATGCATAGTATTCTTGCCGCTATGACCCTGAATAAAGTGATAAATGAATCTTTTCTTTATGCACTATTAGGAGAAAAATCAAGCCGATTTGAAGCTCTGTAGAAGGATTTTGTCCTGCTTGTCCTTCTTCTCGAGCCGCGTGGGGTGGGGGAATGCTGACATTGCGTGGAAGATAAGGCCCTGTCCTCTGGGCTGTCGGGGTGTCCTGTCTGCCAGAAGAGGTCAGGCATTGTGCTGGAGTAAGCTACTGCAGGATTACACTCCCAGAGCTGATGGCCCCGGAGCACACAGCAGAGACTAGAACTTCACACACACACACACCTGAAACGTGACACCAACTCTCTTCATTCTGTACACAACTCTAATTAGCTAGAAAAGTTGAAATACCCATAAGCGAGCACACATTGGGAGTTAAGAGGCTGCCGGAATGAAGGAGAGGAAAAGGGATGGGAGACGTGATCAAAGGAGAGGAGGAGGAGGAGATGCAGAGTGAAACGAGGAGAGAATGCAATGGTGTTGATCAAACACGGGAGGGAAAGAGGAAGGTTGGCTTGAGGAAATCTGTGCGCATGTGTGCGCGTGTGTGTGTGTGTGAGAGAGAGATGACAGCTGTCAAGTGTGAATGGGCCAAAGGAGAGACCAGGATGAGGCTCCTATGGCAACCAACAACCTGATTGTCATGGGAGCCATTCAATTCGGCGCTAGAAGCTCCTATAAAACTTCCACCTTTGGCTGTTCGTCACATAAACACATTTACACACGTATAAACAAGCATTAGCCCAACAGCTCTTTAGTGGATAATGGCCCCTTCACACACAACGGCACCTTTCAGAAAGGCATAATATCTCAATTCTCCTCAAAACGAGGAGGAATCGCCACAGGTTTTCACACTCAACCACTGAAGGAGGTGAATAAAACTCCTAACCACAATAACACGGCTCGATATCATTGATTAAAAGATTAGGCTTGCGCTGCATGAGCGTGAGCCACTGGAAAAGAGAAAGACAGTGAGATGAGAGGATGGAAATGGTGAAGGGCATTACATCAACGCTGCTGTGCTGTTTGATTCCCTCAGCAATTACAACAATTATCACCCTGTTCTGTCACTCCATCTCAGGCTAAAGACCGTCTTGAAAAAGCTGAAGAGGAGTGAGGGACAGAGAACAATAAAGCTGCTATGAGTGTGTGTGTGTGTGTGTGTGTGTGTGTTACCCGACACAGTAAAGTCATGTCATAAAGCAGCTGAGAACGGTGGGCACACAACATGGCCGTCTGGATTATAGCACTGAATCAGTTTAGCAGCCTTATAAAAAACACAAGCGCACAAACACATATGACCAGCTACAGGGCCACGGGTCGAGGGCAGGAGTGTGAATGAAGACTAACTAAATCTCTTTCCATCTCAAGGCCACTTCACCTCAGGAAGCTGCTTAAAGCTGAAGCTCTGAAAGGGGTCACAGCGGAGATGGCTCTCGTACAAAACCTAGTGAGCTGCCCACCTAGACAGCGTTTCTGAGATACTTGTCACGTCTGAATGCTTTTAAAACATGTTTTGAAATGCAAATCGAAGTATGAAATCACAAACTATTTTAGAGCAGAACATGCACTTATGTTCAAAAGTTTGGGCCTGTACTTTTTTTTTTTTTTTTTTTTATTGGAAAGACCATATTCTACACCCCTAATCCTACCCAATACCTAAACTTAACAACTCCTTTACTCACTATTAATAAGCAGCAAATTAGGAGTTTATTGAGACAAGTCATAGTTAATGATTTGGATCTTAAAATAAAATAGAACCATTTAATCCATACACACCAGTGCTAACCGCCGAGCCACTGTGCTGCCCAGGGAACCTTGTATGAAACAAATGGATTGCCATATAAATAAAAAGGAAAGCTTGTATTGGGTGAAATGAGCCCTGAGACAGGAAGTTTAAGGGGAAATGGTATTTAGGTCATGGTGACATTACTGGGGTAAAGAAAGACAAGCTATGAAAAACGGATCACAATGAACGGTGCAGCCATGGCCTCTTTAATAAAAAAAGACAAAGGGTGTGTGTGTATGCGAGTATGTGGAGTGGGGTTCTCTTGGAAGGGCATTTCCTCGGTTTGGAAGGACACATAGGGATTTGACTGCTGGCACCTGGAAACGCTAAAGGAGAAAAGAGGACAGCTCTACACAGTCACTGGAGTTTTACTAAATGCTGATGAATTAAATATACTAATAGTTGTCTTTAGAGTCATCATGAAATCAGAATGAACCCTATTTAAATAGCATATATGGATGCTGGCTAATGAGCAATGGTAAACAAATAACCAAATAGATTTTTAGCCAATGATTTGGGTAATGTTTTTGGCAATACTGGCTGCCTTCTCTAAAATCTTAACAAATGTGGCAATTTCATGCCAGGTGAAGAGAAAATTCATCCAAAAATAAAAATTAAGTATTTTTTTTCACCCTAGAGTTCTAATGCCATATACCATTAGTTATTTTTCAAACCATTAAACGAGGAAGAAAAAAGAAATAAAAAAATAAATAAAAATCACACTTCTGCTGGTTTATATAATGACAGTGAACAGCAACTAGCTAGAATGGATATTTTATAAAATCTCTCTCTTTTTTGATCAGAAAAAAGAAAGATACAGCATTAGTAAAACACAAAGGTGCATAATTAATACATTTACATTTTTGGGTGAACTGTCTCTTTAATGTTAAATGTAACAGTTTGTGGCATTAAACAAACAAAACCTGGAAAGTTGCGATTACAAATTCGAAAGTAAAATAAGACTTGTGAATGCAGTTTCATATTGACCAAATACAGTGCTCTACGTTTTAAATAAATAAAAAGAATAAAAATATTCTATATTGGGAAAAATGATGTAGAAACAATTTTCACTAGGAAATTACTAGTACATTTCACAATAGCTCACAAAGAAACAGCAAGTAATAGGAAGTTAATTTTGAAAGTATAAAGACGGTTTCGAAAACTTTACAACAGCTCAAATTCTGCAAATATACACTGAAAAGGAACAACCACTTCCATCCAAAGGCGGGAAAACTTCTTGTTAGAGATCTTGTGATGGAGGACCATGCTACATGGAGCTCTATGCCATTCAGCACACACACAACGGTGAGTGCTTCTTTTGCAACAGGGGCCTCTGAGAAAGCCACCAGTGTCTCATTTGCACGGCCAGCAGCCTTAGGACACAGCTCCCTCCATGGAAGGGGTAATGACAGCATTTTAATTTGCTTCTATTTTAGCAGGAAAAAAAAATAGCTGGGAGGCTAATTGTGTGCACACTGCATTGAGTTTAGGCTCAGTGGAGGTCTGTGTGCCCTCTGCAGGAAACATTCACCTCATCTCACACTCACATGAGCACTGCTATGAAACTACATTTCCAGATCATGGCGCTCAAAAAAGCAGGTACATGGGAAGAGATGTTATTCAACATACAATCATACAAGCAAGTATCCGAAACATGAACCTGTTATTTCTCACACAGACTCAACAGTAAGCTGTGTATATCCATAGAGATACACATTTAATATTTTGGTAAATTTGTGGTCCTCCGTTTCACATTACTGTAATA
Organism: Cyprinus carpio; assembly: GCF_018340385.1. Classification (NCBI taxonomy): domain Eukaryota; kingdom Metazoa; phylum Chordata; class Actinopteri; order Cypriniformes; family Cyprinidae; genus Cyprinus; species Cyprinus carpio. The sequence continues at coordinate 14,661,001 of NC_056600.1, forward strand.
TGATAAATAAATGCATATACAGTATATTCAAAATCTCAATCTGATCACTGCAAAACAGTGTTATTGTTAAGTAAAATGAACAAAAAAAAATTATTAACTAAAAGAGCTAAAATTATATATAAATATTTTTCTTTTTCAGTAAAAAACAAACTTTAAAAATCATTTAAAATCTTACAAATAGATTAAAAGAATAAATAAAAACTAATGCTAAATAGAAATATATTTAAATAAACTAACCTAAATGGAAAATAAGCTAATTCAATATATTAGTTCTATGACCGTATAAACAAAAAAATACTAAAACAACACTGCCACAAATTAGAACAAAAACCATGCTATTCAGAGAACACCAGATAATGAGAAAAAGAAAAGAAAAACACAAAAAATAATTTGCTAAGAGCAAAAAAAAAAGTGAGAACTGGTAAGCAAGTCTCTAAGCTTTAAGACGACAAAATGTCACCCTCACAAGGGGGTCAGAGTGAGAAAAAGAAAGAGAGAGAGAGGAGGCTTTCACACAGCAGAGAGCCAAGAGTGAACACATATTTTCCTTTCAGTCTCTCTTTCTCTCCATCCAGTCACTTAGCAACAAACTAGCAATATGAAAAACCCTGCAAGCTCCTCGTACAGTGAACACTGAGCCAGTGCATGAACAGACAAACAAAAGCAAGAAAAGGAATAAGTGAGAGAGAGAAAAAAAGGGGGGCAAAGGACAAATGAACAAAATGAGTGCTTAAAAATGGCCAGTTCATTCACACCGAGGAAGAGATCTGCCCAAAACTCTCAGACTGTGGCACTGGCTATGTTTCCATCCACCTATATTTATGCACATTTTTGATTATCGCATACAAAAAAAAAAACACTGGATGGAATTGCCAAGATGCACATAAATTCTAAAAATGCGCATTAAAAAAAAAAATAACTTTTGCGCACAACAGAGTAGGATACATTTTTTTATACGCTAAGAAAAAAATGAACAAACTACGATGGAAACACATTTACCGAATAAATTCCACCATGCGCATTGAAAAAGTCATGTGACTTTGCGCTATGAGACGGGATAACTTGACTAACCAGCGGACCGATCTTGTTCACAGCATCTGTATGTTGTTTTGGTCATTCTGAAATGCCTGAGCAAAGTCTGTCCTAGTCAAAGTATTTCTGTATAATTACTGTCTCACATGACTGTGCTCCCAAACAACAGGCATCCACCTCTAAAATCAATGACCACATTTATTGTGTTACGTCTGCTCTCTCTGAGGCGCAAGTAATTTATTACATATGAAAATTATTATATTCAGTGGCTTCTCCAAGTTTTCTTAGAGCTATTTAGTGCCAGTTTATCAGGAAGTGACAATTTTGGTCTCTTTGACTCGTTGGATGGAAACTATGCTTTATTTCTCAAATGTTTTATGCGGTATTCCAGTTTTGCACATAAGTTAAATTGGCATGTTTGGATGGAAACATAGCTACTGAGATATACGGAAAGGGAAACACAAAAAGATTCAAAGAATAAAGCTTTCTCTCATAAAATAAGAAAAAGAAAAGATGAGAGGAGAGGAGTTTAACTGTAAATTTGGCAAAGAGCAGAAGAAACAACTACAGATTGAAGAAGATATCAGTCTGAACTGCACAGAACACCCTGGGATCCACATATTCACTCTTACAAACATAAAATAAAAACCATCAATAAACTCCACTCTGTTTTGCTACCAATCCTTGATTCAGCTTCAAATATCCTTGATATGAGTTTCAAAGAAAAGAAATATTCAAGTGCACTATAGAAAATGTTTGTCTTAAAAGGATGCCAGTCATATGAAATACATTTACACGCAATATATTTACAAAAAAATGCTGGGTTAAATATGGATAAACCCAACAACTGGTTTGTTTTGTTAAAAGTTTAACCCAACCTTCTGGGTAGTACCCAAACCGCTCAACCCAATTGCTGGGTTTGTCCATATTTTACCCAGCACTGGGTTGTATTTAACCCAGCATTTTTTAGAGGGGGGTATTTTTATGATGCATTTTTGTCCAATTGGAGCTTTTTTCCTATAAAATAAGGTCAAATGTGTATCTGGAAATAAAAACTATGAATTACCATCATATTAATATTGATACCACATACAATTATGTTTAATAAGTTTATAATTCTCTTTTTTTATCAATAAATGTACATTAGAGTGTTCTGTTCTACATTTGATGTTATTTCAGTGAACCACTGAATTAACATTATACAGTGAAGTCATAAAATATACAGGCACCAAAATGCAGTCTCATAATTCAAGGACTGCAAAACATTTTATTTTCTACTGTGAACTTTTTTTTTTTAAAGCAGTAAACTAATATTTTCTATAATTAACTCCCACCATTCAGGTTTTTGCTTTGAACAAAGTATGTATATGACATTATATTTCACCCAAAAACTAAATTATTTGCTCAACCTTTCATCAGTGACACTTTAAATATGAACTAGTATATGCTTTTAAGGTTTCTCTAGATAAAGTAAGCCAATTGGGCATTGAACGACAAGGGTGAGTAAATGATAAAAGTTTCACTTTTGGCTTAATACTTTATACATAGCAACAAAACATTTAACGTGCAGAAAGAGCTAAGATGGAAATGACTAAGGTCATGTTTGTGGTCAAACTGGTTTCTCATATAGACAGGCTGCAAGGAAACAAGATCAATGATCTTTACACATAAGATAAGATGCAGATAGAGAGAGGGAGAAATACTCAAGAAGACTGGATCATTACACATCTCAGCTCAGGTGATCACTGAACAACAGAAACAACTGCAGCTCACTATTACTAATACACATGATACTGTGATATCAGATCAGTGAGTTCAGAGACCTTTTAACTCTCTGGAGTCGATTCATGCATATACGTGTGTTGAGGCATTTTCTCCTGATAACCCCGAAAAGAACTTAAATTACACTTTCAGTTTTGATCATACAGATAAGAGCAATACATCTATCAAATCTGTAAAGGGTCTACTTTTATTTGTATACTCACATAATAACAAAACTTTGTGCATTTACAAAATAAAGAAAACAAACAGAGTGCGCTGTCTGCAGCCTTGGTCTGCAGTGATCTTCATTTAGAAACGTAACTCAGCAAAAACTCAACACAGAGACATGAAAGATATATCTATAGAAAGCTTGACATGTCTACTTTTAAACTAAGCAAGTGATACCGCAAACAAATATTCTGTGATAAAGTAATCCATATGAAAACAATGTGATGTCCGTCTTTCACGTCTCCCTTCATTATATCTAATGCGACCACGCCCACGCACTGAATGCACTTTTGACATTATAATGCTTCACGTGAAGCTCGCGGCGTGTAAACGCCCATACCACAGAAAACAAAGCAGTGAGACTGTTCTTCAAGGTTTTTTTTTTTATTTTACTGTTTGCTTTGCGCTGAGAGGAATAAGACATAATTCACCCCAAGATATATATATATATATATATATATATATATATACATTTACAAGTTAGACTTTTTACCAAACTATAATGTGTAATCAAGTGAAACATTATATACACATACTTGTATTAGTTTTCACATAACGTGTACACATTTTACTAGTTAGACTTTTTTCCAAACTATAATGTGTAATCAGGTGAAACATTATGAAGTTTCATTCACATCATCTAAATGTTCTACTGTACTACTAGTATCAGTGACCATCAAAATAATGTTAATAATGCAGTATATCATTTAGTTTATTTGAGAGCACATAAACAATATACACTTTGGAAATGCTAGTTATGTGATGTTCATTTATATATTTCAACATTACACAATACAAGTCAATACCAGTTTGCCAAAGCAGTAATATTGTGAAATATTTAATATTTAAAATAACTGCTTTCTATTTGAATATATTTTAAATTTTAATTTATTCCTGTGATCAAAGCTAAATTTTCAGTATCATTACTCCAGTCTTACTCCAAGTATAATAATATACACTATACAATTTGAGTCAGTATATATAGAAATTAAAACTTATTTAACACACACGTGATGATAAATAAAAACAATTAATACGATAAATGTTACAAACAATGCTGTTTTTTCAATTTATCAATAACAAAACCTGAAAAAAATATTCTCAGCTCTTTTCAACATGAATAATAATAATAATAATAATAATTATATATATATTTTTTTAAATAACAAATCAGAATATTAGAATGATTTCTGAAGGATCGTGTGACTGGAGTAATGATGCTAAAAATTCAGCTTTGAAAGTCAGCTTTGATTGTTCCTAATAAACTGTTTAACTTCACTTGCAAGTGAATCTCAAATTATTTTGTGGGATAATTAAATATATTCTAAATTACAACAAACAAAAAAATAAATATGTGGGTCTTTGTCTTACATTCTTTCTTGTAACTCTTTCCTCTCAGACACAGCTGACTGAATGGCTCATTATGTGGGTCTTTGTCTTCTCAGGTGTGAATCACACAAATATTCATGATAGTTGATGCCTACTCGCATATGCCCTTTTGAAACAAAAAGTGTCTTAGAAAATTTAAATTAATATATTGTTTTCTGTGAGTGAGTAAACAAGATGATTTTCACATCATTTTGAATCAAAAATTCTAGGCTACAAGCTCCAGGTTTGACAGTCTTGTGAACAAATGTTCTCTAGGTGTTTTATAACCTTATTTCAGTGACTTCAAAATTGTAGTTTTTCACTAACCACGTTTAAACGTTGTTTTTCTCAAAAACACAATCACGTACATACATGCTATTTACATATTATTGTAGCCCAGTTAGTACTGAATACTGTGTTATTAGACTTTAGCCATGTATATGTTTATAAGCAACTGAAAAAAGCACAAAAGTCAGGGCATGTCAAAACTTCTCCAGGCCCCCAAAACCCCCTAGACAGAGGGTTATTACTTGCTTTCAGATACAATGTTTACCTCATTTAAAATCGGTCTCAACCCTAAAATCTTGCACAGGGCTGAAATCACTTTCAAAAGCTTCATTTATTAATCTAAAAATAACATGCCTTTACAAAAGACTTGTCTTTGTCCGACCTTGGCTGGAAAAGCAGCTGGAGAAGAGACAAGAATCATACAGTGGAACCAAACTGATAAGTACAGAGACAAATCTCATTCTTATGAACTCAGTTCCAGCACATTAATACTTCAAAAATCAGGACAGTAGGACAAACAGAGCAAAAATCTGAAATATTAGTCATGCTTCAAATATGTATGAACAGCCACATTCGGTTGAAACAAGAGGCCACTGGCAGAGTTTATGACATGGGCTACAGTTTGAGCATGTGTGTGGTGAGGAGAAATCTCTAATGCGACTCGACCACAGAAGCTCTCCCAGAGGAGCTCAGCCACCCAGAGTGTGTCCTGCCTGTCAAACACACCATTAATTATTCAGCGAGAGAGAGGGAGAGATTGTGGGCTACACTGATCAGCAACACTGAACAAATTAGAGCGAGAGAGATGTAGAGATGGAAATAGAGATAATCTTAAGTAATGATGCTGGGATGTGCGGCTTATGTAATGGAAGAGCTCCATGGTGCTGCTCGCCCGTGCAAAACTCGCCAACACCATGTGGGTTGTATGGGTGGTTGCCAGAGTGTTGCTATGCGGTTGCTTACAGGCATAAGTCAAAAGGGTCCACATCAAAGCCTCTATAGAGTTGCACCAGCCGTTTGCTAACTTTAATTAAATTAGAATGTAAAGTTTACACTAAGTGCCAAGTTTTATTTCCCACATTCTGAACAAATGGTGCAAAGCAAGACTTGGCTAGAAGGTTGTAAGCTCTCTGTAATGTGTAGTTATTAAGGTTGTAAAGGTACACATACTCGTACCGAAAATGTTACCGAACAAATCATTCAATTCAGACCACAATGCAGTTTTGGTGCTCTTTGATGTGGCGTGACAGATCGCTAAACGGCAGCACAGAGCACAAGTTAGCGTGATCATCCCTTCATCTTTATTAGTAGTTTTAATGCAAAAATTAACATGAATGAACATCTCATGTAATCACTCAATCAGTGTTTCAATCGTGGAAAGACGTGATTAAAACAGGTCCTAAACAAAATATCACATAGCATTTCATTACATCAGTTAAGTCATCAGTGTCACAGCTCATTACTTCACGAGAGAAAATAAGTCTAAAGAGCTTTTCGCGAAATATTAGACTTTACTCATATTTTACTACCTGTTAGTGAGGTCTTAATTATTTAATGTACATTTAAATAAATATTTTATGTAACAAGTTATGACAGCCAATGTTCAAATGATTATATTTTAACAAGTAGAAATTGTATAATTTAGAAGTTAATTTAAAAACTACATTGTGTGCAATTTACATGCTTGCATACACTTTTTTTTTTTTAACTTTAGTGTTGATTATAATAGTTAAAGATAAATAGTAATTGAATTTAAGTTTGGCCTCTGTTGTTAATTGTAACCTTATAGTAATGTAAAAGGGCTCCTATAGTTTAGAACAGAAGCGGAGATAGATTTTTATCCCTAAGAAAATATTAATTATAATTGAACGTATTTAAAGAAAGAGGCATTTACTCACTAAGCCATTGTTTAATAATATATATATATATATATATATACCATACCGAACTGTGACGTCAAAACCGAGGTATGTACCGAACCATCATGTTTGTGTACCGTTAGACTATATATATATATGTGTGTGTGTGTGTGTGTGTGTGTGTGTGTGTGTGTGTGTGTGTGTGTGTGTCAACCGATCAATGGTAATTGAATATAGTATAATATAACTATAATAATAAACAACAACAATACTGACTTAGGGTTCATTTACTCCACAACTATGTCAAGTTTTAACTAGTCCACAGTTTGTGCAATCAGGTAATATTACTTTGGAACTTATGAGCATGGGAAAACGAAGTTTGAACATAGAAAGTGAATCACACAGAGATGCATATAACAACACAACCAGACATAAATCACTGAAGTGGTAAAGATAGTAAGCCAACTCACAGACCATGTGTATGAGCGAGACTAAATACACTGAGACACACTCAGACTGAGACACTACGGGGGTGTGTGTGTGTGTGTAAGATGTAGCAGTTTTGAACAAAAAGGTCATTTGTTGAGTTTGGACGATCTGTGAGAGGCAGCTGAGGTGGCACGCATGAGGATGAGTCATGACTGTGTCCGAGCAGCTCTCTCTCTCCAAGCTGCCACGCTTGAGTTTCTGCATGTGCTGCCATCAACAGTCCTCTTTCCCATCACTTTACTGCATGAATGAACACACACACACACACACACACACAAACCACCTCTGCCCTACTCCATTAAAGCAAGAGATGGACAGGAAGAAAAAACAAAAACCAAATCTATTATCTCTTATCAAGTTCAACAAAAAAGAAAGTGTATCTATACACAGTATATGAGTGCGTGTTCTGCAGTACACTCACACACACTCTGCACTGTCCTAAGCCTCTGATTGGCCTATAAGTTTTCACATCATCCAATCTTCCCATTTGTGGTAAAAACAGTTACTATTACAATAAAATGTATTCAATTCTGTAGAGGACACTTAGACTAACAGACTATAGGTCTGGAGGGCATAAAATTTTCTGAACCTGGCATCCAAATGCGACTGTGTGATCCAACCTGACCAGCACTGTAAACATTTAGGACTGAAACCTGAACTAGTCTTCACAAATCACATGGGGAGGTATGACCATTCTATTCACAGTATGAATAGTTTTATATTATGGTAAGAGTTTTGCTGGAAATTATATTTGAATAACCATGTGGTAATGCCTATTTCTGGGTAATTCACTGAATTAAATATAATTTCATTCCTCTTTTTATAGAGGAACTGGAAGGATGCAAAGCCAAAGGGTAAGATTATTAATTACAATTCAATAAGTCTGACATTCGTTTTATAACAACGCATATTTTCTGGGATTTGTGATATCACAAAGATAGAGAAATGGGACGAGAACCTGGTTGAGCTGCACTAGAGAAGGCAACGAGTATTATCACTATGCCGAATATGCACTAGTGTTCCCAAAACAGACGAGCTTAGAGTGGTTACAAACATCCTGGTTTAAATCACGCTCAAATTGATTTGATTTTGACGCAATATTTAAACTGAAGCTGGCAGGCGGCTATGGTAAGGGGCATGACATCTCCCGACCAGGTGCCGAGTGCTGCCAATCACAACACACTTTGGCCCAGCTAACCAATCACAGCAAATTTCGTATTTCAGAAGGCAGGCCTTCATTTGATACAGAAGCTATTCGAGCTGTTCATGCCAGATCGGGGAAAGAGGTGTTGTAATAATGTAAAATATGTGAAAAATAATGTGTTTTTTAAACAATCTAGTGTGAGTGCCTGTTCTAGTACACCCCAAAACAAAATCAAGACTTGGTAAACGAGAATAATAGGACCCCTTCAAGAGACTGAAACTGACAAATTTGATTAATTTCTATATTAATTCAACTATATCAAAGCGCAAACACTCGCAGATGCTTTTGCTCTTTCTGTAGCAACTTGCTATGTGTGCTTAAGGAAATCCAAAGCCTACAGTCTTAAATCCACTTGGTGGAAACCTCAAAAGCAGGAGGTGTGTGTGGAAGAAACATGCAGCCTCTCATGCCAGTTTAATTATGTGCTTCAGATCATGAGAGATTAGAGCCAGATTGAGAGAGAAACAACTTTTCAGATGCAGCTTAAAATGGGCATTACAAACACAACGGCCTTCCACTGCACACACAGATGCATGTATGGAGAGCGGGACAATATGCAAAACAAAAGAAGGACAAACAAAAGCGCTGATGTTCTACACACTTCTTCACACAAAGCCTGAAATATTGCGCAGACTAATCTGTTTTGTTATTTGGATACAAGGCTGATTTTTAATCACTTGGCATCCAGATATTTCATTGCAGTGTCCAATTTTTTTTCTTTTTTCTTTAAAGAATGATGGAATTTGGCACTCACATTTTGATGAGAACATCTGTTTTATCATGTTGTTGAATGCATCACACTTGATGTTTCCTGCACCATTTGGCCAATGAATTTCAAAGATTTTACTTTAGCAGATAATGCTTCAATATGTTTGTACATCTATCTCTTTTTTAATATTATATTTTTTAATCAATATTACATATATTTAAAACTATTTTTTTTGTTTGTTGGAAAAACAAAAACATTCACCACATAAATTAGAATCGACAAAAATTTATATTCACTGTAGAAAATGTTTATGAAATTAAAAAAAAAAAAACTATAATCAAAAAATGGAAAGATCATGGAAAGTACATCTTTCTATACATATTATATTTTAAATATATTATCACATTCTAAACTATTAGGCTTCACTGTAGAATGTTCTTTGTGATGAAAAAAATAATACAACTTTAAATATAAATGTTTGTCTCACGAAAATCTGAAAACTGTATAGTAGAAACGTACTGTATAGTAGAAAGAACTATTAGAAATGCTAATATTTATTACATTGTTAATTAGCCTACCACAAAAAAAATGTTTGCAGACCAAAAAACCACATTTTTATGAGCCGAACATTAAATTAAATTCACTTTAGAAAACAAAGCTTAAATATATTTTTTCATGAGCATCTTAAAAGCACACAAATGTTTGCAGGTCAAACATCTACTGTCCATGAAGATGGACTGGCACACAAATGAGACTTCACACTTTTTGAGTGTATCACAGCCTACTCTTTTCCTCAAGAATATCCGTTTCCCATAACTGGCAAGACTTTGTTTCACTGTGGGCGATGGATGTCATTAGGACTTTTTTATTTTCCATGCTTCATGTCGCTTTTGTAATTCTCAGCAGTGGGTTCCTGTGTCCAGTCTTTCTGCAAAGTGCAGGTTAAAGTTAGGCTCTTAAAAAAAGCTCCTCTCATTAAGCCCGACTGCACCGCCAACCTCTTTCACACAACATTAATGGAAACCCCATCCGTACAGCATCAAGCACACAGAGGAAAAGGTAAGAATAGTGTGCAATCATGTGATTTCCTCATAAAATGTCTGATCCATCACATCTGCGGTTCCTCAATTTGGACGTGTAATTTCTGTGACCATTATTCACAGAGTAACTGAAACATCCAGACGTTCTCTGAATATAAGACAGAAAAATGCAAGTGTGCTTGAGTATCTCAAGTGAAGACAGACAGCAGTAAAGAGACAGACTGAAAAGAAAACGGGCAGATAGTTGTCACAAAATGACCGGCGAGACCAAACATCACAGGCACTGTCATGTCAACTACAGAAATGGAAAGTCTAGAAACAGCTTGTGAAGACTGAAACGACAGAAACAGGCTCTAAATGACAGGAGCAGATATGAAAGGGCCTTACCTCTCTCTGAAGAACCAGCTCTTTGGTGAAGATTGTGGCTTCCTCACTGTATGGCTCTGCCACCTGCATCCCACCTGGCATGTTTCGAGACCCTCGGGGACACTCGATGCCTGCACACACAAACATAATAGACATCTGTCATTTTAGTGAGCTCTTTAAATCCTCACAGTTTTGTTTGGTTTGATTATTCAACAACTTATTTGTGCAACATTCAAAAAAGCTTACATAATGCATTACATTGTTCCAATTATATTTACTAGTAGCAAATGTAAAAAAAAAAAGTATGCTTCTGTTTATGACCGACTACTGTTATAATCAAACATATGAATAAAAAGTGTATAAATAGTACACAATTTTAATTTCAGAAAATAAAATGTATTGCTTCATTGACTGGAGAGTGAATAAATGCTGTTGTGATGCTAAATGTGTAAAATGGTTTTCTGTAGACCTTTGTCTCACAACGCTCTTTGCAAAATGATTGACACGATGTTCTATTATTAACACACAAACAAAACTGAACCCCAAGCACAGAAGAACAGACCTTGGCTTTGCTAATTAGCCTTACACATCAATATAATTGATGATGTAATTCTGCAGTGAATGAACTATAGCAAAAAAATGCACTCACAAATGTGCATATTAAGATTTGATCCAAAAGGTCATCGCTCTTGTTATCATAATAGAATATCCCCTTTATACCCTCCAAAAAATAAAAAATAAACAATTAGTAGCCAATCGGCATTATCCAGCTCTGAGAAAGGAAAGAGAAAAAAACTGAAACAAGTCAATTATCTGGTAATTGTCAGTAAATAGTCCCAAAATTAGCATTTATATTGCTCCGGGCATCCGATCTGCTCAAAGGCAGAACACGATTTCTGACAGTAACAGGAGTGTTTTCGGGAGACGGACGTTTGTAAACTGGTTGAAGAGCACAGAAGAGCGACACTGCATGAGAACCAAATCTGTCTCTCGGTCTCAAGTGAGCAGATCAGAATGCTGGTCTTAAAAGCAGAGACTTGTCTTAAAAATTCCACCTTGATAGGCTCTTAGTCAAATAACAGCTTTATCTGCTTTCAATAATACCGGACTATCAAGCCTTGATCTCTTTGTTAAAGAAATCAGTTTATACAAAGATCGGCACATAAACATTATCTACAGAGCGGCTGCTATAGCCACTCATCAAAACAGCATTCAGAAAATGAGAGCAGCCGATGAAATTGCAGCCTTAGGAGAAATATTTGAAAGCCTATTTGTAAAAAGATCCAAGGTTATGATAAAAATGTCTCAGAATGTTTTTTCTTCTGTTTCTGTCGAGCTTTCAATGAAAGAAGCTGCGTGTGTAAGTGATTTTCTCTTGAACAGACGTAATGACTTCTAACAGTCAGCGCCTCCTTCCGTGCCCCTGAAAAATGGCGTTTCACCGCAGGGCACAGGGCTTCAATACGCATACTGAACAAAACACAGCAGTTCAACCTGTTCAACCCTGACTTCCTCAATTAGAATGGAACTATCAAACAATTGTTAGCCTTGCTGAATCATAGATGTCACAGGGCGAGCACAGACGTCCATTTCAAGAAAACGTTTGGAAGGATTTATGTTTGGCATGTGTTACGTGATGAAAATATTTACTCAGACCAAAGAACTACATTGACAAGATGGGGGGAAAAAAGATATAATGCAATTTGTGGCTGTGTGTGAACCTGTTTCAGGATCAGTCTATGCCAATTAGGCTGACTGTGATCATTTACAACAGTGGGAAATCTGATCCTAGACTAGATGTGTCAACGCAAAAATTTTTTTAACATAAAATGGAAAAGTAAATGAACATGTTCACCAGGCTTCCCTTGTATCTAATACAATACAGTAACATATAGGGAAAACAAAAAATAAAAAAAAAAACATTAAAATTACATGAAAAAAGACAGACAAAAATACTTATTAATACAGAATAATAAAAAAAAAAATATATTAAATTACAAATAAAACATCAGAATATATATATACACCAAATAGGGAATGTTTAAATCAGCATCAGAGTGTAATTTAGATGTTCAACCTATAAGCCACAATCACATATACCAAAATATTAAACTACATCTCAGATAATAATACAACAAAAATACCAGAAAGCACCTCAGTATTCCTCAGCCACAATTACAGCTGCCAAAATATTGATTGACTTCTGTGAGGACACAGCAGCAGAGCTCCTGCAAAGAGAACCAACACACTTGCTTGCTCACACACTCACTCTCTCCCTTCTACTTTAGGGGCAGTCATGGCCTAATGGATAGCGAGTCGGAATTGTAACCACAACGCCCTTGGTTAGATTATCAAATCTACAACGAAATTAACCAGCCCTCACCTAAACCTTCAATACCACCACCAAATTCAAAACCACGACCAAAGCAACAAACCCTACCAACCCACCGAACCATCATCCCCTGCCCACTCATCAATGTCTGCCCACCCATTCCACAAGTTTTTTACCAGTGTGTGTGTGTTCCCTGCTATGTGTGTGCACTTGGATGGGTTAAATGCAGAGCACAAATTCTGAGTACGGGACACCATACTTGGTCACACATCACTTCACTCACTCAAAAGTAACACTACTTACCAGTTTTTCTACAGCACTGGAAGTACAGAACATATAGATGTCATGTCTTAAGTGTGTACACTAGCATTGAAAAGTTTGGGGATGGTAATTAGGGACATTCTCTTAAGTTCACCAAGTCTGCATTTATTTAATAAAAATACAGTAAAACAGTAACAGTAAAATATCACTACAATTTAAAGTTACTTTTCAATTGTGATATTTTAAAATGTTATTCATTCCTGTTATGGAAAACTACATTTTCAGCAGCCATTACTTCAGTGTCACATGATCCTTCAGAAATCATTTTGATTTGCTGCTCAAGAAACATTTATTTTTATTATCAATGTCGAAAAGAGTTTTGCTGCTTAATATTTTTGTAGTAATGGATACATTTTTTCAGGATTCTTGACAATTTTAAAGAACAGCATTTATTTGAAATTGAAGTGGTTTGTAACTTTATAGTTTTGTAACTATAACTCTGAATCATTTTAATGCATCATAAATAAATTCATTAAATCTTACTGACCCCAAGTTTTTGGAAAATAATAATAATAAAAAAAATACAAATACAGCAACATGGACAAGAAAAGTAAAACAAAAATCATTTTTAATAAATTTAATACTCTTTCCATACATTTTAAGACCTCATCGCCAGTCCAAGTTTTAACCGGTTATATCGGCGACACTTTAACTTATATTTACTATATACTGATTGTAAGATAGCACAACTAAACAGACCTACTTTGTGATAACTCCTCATCAATACAACATAATTCAGAAGGGTGGGAACGAAGCACAAGATAATTAACTGATTGACTAACCAATGCAACCCAAGAAACAAGAATTAGACCAATAAACAAAACTGACAAAAATTATTGAGGAGGGAAAATAAAGCTTTCCGAGCTAATGGGACAATGAGTTCACACAGTATATTAAAAAGATGTATTTGTAACATCAACTCTTATAATTGTCTGCAAACCATAGCTATTTTGTGGAACTCTTCTCATTACAAACATCTGACTGATCAGACAGTTTACCTGTGATTATGGAGTGCTTGATTTGATAGTGTCAGTACTGCACCTGATCAAGTGTGAATGATCATGGAAGGTAAAATAATGATCACAACTATTACATCCTTTAAATTGTGCATCCCAAGCCCATGCCAGTAAAAAATGTCCCAAATATAAAAATGTCATTTCCATCCCTAAAATACATATTTTACAGTCACTGTTATGCACATTTATCATAAACACAGCTCAAATGCTTCCTACTAGTGTGGCCCAAAACATTTAGCATAGTTTTATTACAGGTAGAATGCAAAATGTTTCAGTGTAAGCATTTCAACCAAATGTAATTTATGCAATATTTCCAACCTTTAACACTCTGGGGAAAATCAACCCATTGCTACAGTTGAAAAGCAGCCCAATTTCATGGAAAACAACAACAACAACAACAACAACCCTGCATCCAACACGAGCTGCAGATGTCAGATTAACTGATCACGGGTCAAAAGTAAGCGAGCTAATTGACAATTATAGATGTGCTCCCTTTACATAGTGTGCACGCGATTTAATAACCCCACAGATAGATAGCGGCGTCCTGATCCGCGAAAATTAAATACAATATTAGAATGTTTGCAGAAGCAGGTTAAAAAAAATTGCGATTTAATAGTGTCAAATCTTTTTAAGACCCTGTGGACACCCTGTTTTTAACTGACTTGTTTAAATACTTGCATAATAGAACGAATGCTATTTTTACTTTTATTGGAAAATACATAAATGCCATTGGTTCCCATTTCCTTTGTTCATATTTAACTTAAAAGACTGGGTATCCAAAATCATCTTGGTTTTTGCTGGAGTTTAACTGGTATTGGTATCAACTACTGAAAATTACCCATTATCATTGCTAGCATGTATTTGTTCACTTGAAACATTAGGCTCTCTCTTTGAAAGTGAGAAGTGAATAGTAATTATGTTCTACATTGTGCCCACATTCAGTCACAGATAGGCTAGTAAGTCAAGTATCTGGTGGTAACATTTATATTGAATGCATTCAGAAACAGCATGTCTTGAGAAAACCATGCTTTTCCCAGGATACGCATGCACCCACATCCTATCCATCCAGTTTAGAGCACAAATCATGTCACTCTCCTGCCTGTGCCAAAAGATGGAGAGTTTTAATAAGAATGTCGGAAAGGCACATGGTTAAAACCAGCCTTTCACCAATAACACATACAGAATCTCACCAGTATATCCCTAAAATAACTGCTGTAAATGACACATGGCTGCAGCGTTTCTGCATCCAAGACCCGATTCTGACAGGTCCATCTTTTATGCAGGAAGAGACAACGATTTTTTGAGATGAAACCTTTTCTTTTCAGGCTACCTTTCAAATATACACACCTAGGTTATGAGTGTTTTTTTCAGCGGGATATTTTCTGAATCTCTCCTGATCTAATATACAGTAAAACATCAAATTACATCATAACTTGTTCCCTGTATCCATCATACTCGCACAGCAAGTGGAACATCCGGAACATTCTGTTACAGAAATGCTGGCTGCTCCCGTGGAGGGTAGAGAAGGAAAATGAAGAGAAGACAAGAAGAGATTTAAAAGAGGACGGCTGAAGACAGGAACACTGTGTCTAATAACTTCAAGTGAAGTAGTAAAAAAGGCCTGACAGTAGTAGGCAGCTGTCAGTGTGTGTCTGCAGAGGGGCTTTTGACTGCAGGGATTTTTTTTTTGCACTAAAGGATTCACACAGACAATGGCTCAAATTTTCATTCACTGCTGCTATGGCTTATGTAGCTTTTGTATATTTGAAATGCACATTTTTGAAGCCATGATCATAAACAGTGCTATTGGTTGATGGGTTTTGGATAACCAATACCCTAGTAAATGTTTATCTTATTTTAGAATTTTTTTATTACATTATTTTATTTTACTTTATTATTTTATATTTTATTTTATTTTATAGCATTATTCAAGTAAAAAAAAAAAATCCCTAAAATACTTTAAAATTATGATGGTCTTAAAAAGTAAACTCAGTACTTTTCCCATCCTTCAAAAAAGTTTTGAAGTGCTAAGAAATATATAGAAATTCTGACAAAAGCCAGAAGTACTTCAAAAAAGATCAGGGAGAGAGCTCACACTGGTGCCATGCAGCAGCAGCAGCCATGAACCAGCACGAACCACCGCCAAGGTGTGAAAATTTGGGATTAAATCCAAAAATTATACACTCATATATTTCTCCATATATGAGGAAATGGTGGAGCTCCTATCTCTTTCTCCATCTATGAAAATATAGATGCATGACTGAAGCCAGCCAAGGCCGGACTGTAAAAGCAGAAGCTTTGGCACTAAAGACAAAAGAAACCCAGAAAATGCGGCGCTCTGTAAAAGCACTCCGAGGCCTTCAACTTCCCTAGCAGAGTCAGAACAGCTCATGTTAGTATTACAAAAAATATCGTGCTACTTTTCCTCAAGAGAATCACCAACAAAGTGCAGCACTCAGACAAGACACTCTCTCGCATGAAAACAGACGACACGCTCTCAGAGTAGCTATATGCTCTGTAATGTGATGTACAGAGTGATGCCCTGCGTCACTGCAGCTCCTTTACGACAGGGTCACTCTTCATCATGACATTAACCATGGGCGTCGCTAGGCCATTTGAAAATGATTTGATAAAGCGATTGATAAAATTATTACTCAGCCCCCCTAAAAATTTTGTGATTAGCTCCATAAACTGTACACAAATTTGTGATCGCCTCAGTCCCCTTTAAACTTCATATGAAAATGGCGGCAGACTTTGATTGGCTCCTCCCCGTCTTTCAGCACGTTCTTCAATCCGCACATTCCGCAGACTGACAGACAGAAGACAAGGTGTGTGTTTATCCACAGATCGTTATAATATCTGCATCTGTGCAGTTCTTTGTCATAAATGAGGTTTACAAAATATCATAGGGGAGTAATCGGTTTTCCATCAGTTTTCGTTGCGTTCAACCCTCATCACACCACAACGGTTTCCTCCAGCGAAAATGAAGCCCTTAACACATATAAACACATTATATAAAACGATAACGTTGCCATTTTTATTTGAAAATTTTATTTTAATATAAAACATTACAGTGCATGTGGCAAATAGGTTTGCATACTTAAGCTAAAGAAAGAAGGCTGTACTAGAAATGCAAACAGTAAAATGTTGTGTTTGTACAGTAAACAGGCGTGTGTGTGTGTGTGTGTGTGTGTGTGTGTGTGTGTGTGTGTGTGTGTGTGTGTGTGTGTGTGTGTGTGTGATCAGGATTCAGGAAGACTTGTATGGCTTATTCAGTAGGCCTACTCAAATGTTATACCTATCTGTGCAGTTCAGTGAAATACAATAAGTTCTAAAATGTAATAAGTTTAGTTTATAACCTTACCCTATTAGACAATCATTTTGTGTTTATTTTTATACCCTCTTTGGGGGCTGAGCCCCCCTCTTAAATGAAAATAGTAGAAATCACCCCTGACATTAACGTCAATGTATTCGCCATCATTGCTGCCAAAACAATGTGACAGCACTAGAGCGCTGAGTAAAAATTGTTTGCATCTGAGAACTGTGTGTGAGACAGACAGACAGAGAGAGAGAGAGAGAGAGAGAGAGAGAGATCCTGTCTCTTCAAATGGAAATGTCTCTGGACTTATATAACCAAGCACAGTTAAGAGTTCAGAAACCAATTTATCACTATGCTCACCCACATGAGAGAGAGAGAGGGGAAGCATTGTGCAGTCTCCCATTTGATCATGAAATACTTAAAGCAGCTTTGAGTTGTGGTGGTACACACACACATCATTAAAGGGGTCATATGATGCTGCTAAAAAGAATATTATTTTTGGTGTACTGAAATGTGTTTATGCGGTTTAAGGTTCAAAAAACACATTATTTTCCACATACTGTATATTATTGTTTCTCCTCTATGCCCCGCTTTCTGAAACGCGTACATTTTTACAATGTATTCCAGTACATTGTGATTGGCCGAATACCTCAAGTGTATGACTGAAATGTTACGCCCCTTAACATACTATGATGCCGTGTCCCGGTGTTGAAACAAATAATGCTACCTATCAGATTATGCTACCAACACTGTATTTATCCTACTGTAATGGTAGGTTTAAGGTTGGGGTAGGTCAGTGGTTCTCTAGTCCAGTCCTCGCACCCCTCTGCTCTACACATTTTTTATGTTTCTCTTGACGCTTCAGACGTTTGTTCTATTTGAATGTGAGTGCCCTGCGATGTGGACATCACTCGATATTCCACCATGATTCCAGTTCAAAGCGAACATATACCATTCAAATCAAACTTATATAAAAAAAAAAAAAACACACGCACCAAGGTATACCAAGGTATCAATGCAAAATTTTGTTATTGAGAAACTCTAATAAACACTAATGGTTTGAGAACTTTTTAGGTCTCAACATTTTTTATTTATTTTTTTTTTAATAGAAAAACAATGAAAATGTGGAAAAGAAGAGATTGCAAATGCAATCAAAAATCTCAGACCCTAAAAGAACACCAAGACCTATTTTTTTAATGCATATGCACTGACCAGTAGGCCTTAGCTTTGGGATGAGAAATGTCTCAAAATAAGCTGAACACAAGTTTACTGGTCATTTAAATAAATACCTCCTACACCAACTCCCCCAACAAAAAACCTGAAAATAAAATAAGTAAAAAAAAAAAAGAAAAAAAAAAAAAAATCCTTAAGTTATCAAACCACTTAAAGGGGTATCCTCTCTCTTCTCTAAAAGCTCCTTGACAAAAAGCACCTTTCTTCTCCATACATGTTCCACATATGCTGAGGAATTAGCAGAGCACCGAACTCTCTCCATCTATGAAAAGATGCAGGACTAAGGCCATCCAAGGCCAGACCTTAAAAGTAGGAGCCTGGGCACCGAAGACAGAGGACACCTACTGTACAATGCAGTGCTGATGCATTTGATGACAATAAGAAGAGAGTAATGGAACTGAAAATGGTTGTGTGCTGGACTAGAACTTGAATACCCTGACAGAGCACCATAGCTCGGTGAGCCTGAGCACATTTGACATGAGACCAATTTATCAAAATCATCAAAGCACAAAACTCCACCATGTATCCAACTTACAAGTACACACACACACACAAACGCAAGCTTGCCTGCTCCGGAGCACCTGAACTTTGAGCAGCTCATCAAAGTTACATCAGGACCAGAGACGCCCTGAAGAGGGAAGATCCCTCCTGCCGATGCCCCGTCTCACATACACCTCTGCTGAAATACAACACTTTGATGTCTGCTTCAAACCACTCCTCCCTCTTTTTTTCCAAGTGAAGATGACCGTCTCCCCTTTTTTTTACACTTTCTTTTGCTCTTTATAGTGAGGCAGGAAGGAACGACCCTGTTGGGGTGGGGGGAGGGCACTTTGTTCTAAAAATCAAACAAGTGAACTTTTCCTTCTGATCGGTACTCAGGGGGGCAAGAAGAGGAGGAAAGCACACCCAGTAAGAGTTTTAAAATGTGAAGTGTTTTAAAATGCCTTCCTTTAGAGAAGAAGGCTAATGACCCTAGACTGAAGAGGAGGGACTCTTTATTCTAGCCAGAGATGGATTTGACTCCACTCAATTTCAAGAGATGATAAAACTAAACAGAACTAATTCTAATTATTTACACTGGTTAATGGGGGCATATTACACTATCATAGATTTTTTTCTCCCCAGAAGTCTACTTATAAAGTTAAAGCTTTACTGGACCAAACCATAATTTAGTTTTACTTCCCGAAAAATGTTTATTAACCACTTAATGTGTTTACTTTTCTATAATTTTTGTAGGTCATTTTCAGTTAATCTTTCAAAAAAAGAGAAGAGAGTTGCAGTATGTTCGCAAAGAGTACAATAACCCTTACTGCAAAAATTAGGTTGTATTTTATTCAATGAATGGTTAAATACATAAGAAATGTCTAATATTAATACATTTTAAAATTCACTCCCTGCTTATGCTTTGCACATGAAACTGAAGCAACATGTCAGGCCTGCTTCAACATGTCTTGAAGTGCCTCGACACCGCGAGCTGCAATGATATCGCTCGTCCTGTAGGAAAAGATGCATTTAAACAGGAAAGAGAGCGGAAGAAAATAAAGCAAGCAATGAAGCATTTCTGCCCTTTTAATGTGGTAACCTTTGCTTGCGCGCCTGTGGGTGGAGAGGCTTTCACCATAGCAACACTAATAGGGAACTGTGAGCTGTAATGGAGGGTTGAGTGACAGGAAGCATGCCTGTCTCTCTCTCCTTCTATTTCATCGGGGCTTTGGCATTGTATGACCTTTCAACCACTGAAGGCAGAGGGTCCTGTTGATTGGACGACTGCATTCTGTGGTCTAATTTAGTACTGAGCTCATTCATCTAACAATCATGTGTAGAAACTGTCTGTCTGTATGGACACATACACAGACACAAATCCACATCCTATGTAATGAAAAAAGTAGAGATGGGAAAGGTATTTCTTTGTGCATGCTTATAATTACATGTCTGATATAATTACATGTGTAAATGAGGACATTTTATTGTCTTCTAGGGCTGTGACGGTGGAAGATTTTTACCACCGCGGTGGTAATGGACCAACTACCGCCGGTGGAGCGTTGTTGATATACATATATAGGCCTATATATATTATAATATATATATATTAATTTTATTTATTTATATTATATATATATATATATATATATATATATATATATATATATATATATATATATATATACAGGGCCGGAGCGGGGCGGGACCAATCATTTTCAAACCAAAATAAACAAAAAATATTTAAACTATATTATAAATATATTAGGGCGGGGCTAATCATTTTTAAACTAAAATATTTAAACTTGATTTTTATTAAATGAGATATGGTTTATTTTTCTTTAATTTTCATGTTTTGGGTCAGGGTCAGGGATAAAAGCATAATCCATTTAAATTTTACTGTGTAAAACTTCATGTGTGTATTATATGTATATGTACTGTATATGTATATACAGCCCAACTTCTGCCCAAAAATGGATTTGTAAACTTGACTAGTACTTGGATATTCCATATAAAAAGCAATTTACGCCAAAGGAATGCCATTGAACACAATGCATTATTTGAGTATTTGAGATGTTGTGGAAATGACACTGTCATTGGAATAGACTTAAGATTACATACTTCTATTTTAAATCATTTTAAGCTGAATATAACCAGCAGACAAAAAAAAAAAAAAAAAAACCAAGTGAAAAAGCAAAAAGAGCTTTACAAGATTTTAATTTCTAAAAGTCCATAAGGTCAAAAGTGCAAAAAGTTAAAGGAATAGTTCACCCAAAATTGAAAATTTTATGTTTATCTGCTTACCCCCAGGGCATCCAAGATGTAGGTGACTTTGTTTCTTCAGTAGAAGAATCAGCGGATCACAGACTTATAAGTGCATTACTGCCACCTATTTTAAATGGACCATTGACACTATCTACAATCTCAATTCCCTTATTGGAGATGTCAATGGTCAATTTGTATTGCCGTAAAGCAAACGAGCCACAGGGTTTAAGGACGAACGATTGGTTTTGGTTTTGTGTTATGTTCTGTTTAGATACGCCGCAACGTTTTCCTTTACACATGACTCTCAAAGCCGCAGGTCTATTAATTTGATTTGGTCCTTGCACTGTCTCTACATCTTGGATGCCTGATTCCCATCCACTTATATTATATGACTGACAGACTGCAACAGTTTGAGTTAAAAATCTTGGTTTGTGTTCAACTGAAGAAACAAAGTCATCTACATCTTGGATGCCCTGGGGGTAAGCAGATAAACATCAAATTTTTATTTTTGGTGAACTATCCCTTTAAAGAAATGCTCACTTATGGCATCTGCTAGCAGTTGACTAGCCAAACCTTATCCCACTGGATCCACACAGATATGAGACCTTTACACGCAACCATACAATCATAAAAATAGAGTGCAGAGAAAGGCCTGCAAGTAATCAAACACATCTACACTGGTGTAGTGAGTTTATGGTGCACTGCCCTGTATGTAGTAAAGTCAATAACCTCTTGAACTGCTAAAGCTCTTTCATATGTGCTGTAGCACATTTCACAGCCCCTGGTGCTGTCAGTCCTTTCCTTTTTCTGACAGAAAAATGGCTTCCACAAATACTCAAACAAGACTAGAAACATCAGAAAGAGCTTTGCCAGGAGACCAGATCCCAAAGTACTTATGACGGTGAAAAATGTGCCTCATTTTCAACACAAACCAAAAACTATCAGCTGAATCTGACTCATAAACCCTCAAACAAACTGCTTCACGAAACATCCTAGCCTACATGATCAAATCACAAATAATCAAGAAAGAGAGATGAGGCAAACAGGAAAAAAGGCATCTGAAAAATGAACCATTTCACAAAATAAGAAAAAGTAGAGTGATAAGGAAAGGCTTTCTGCTCGAAATCTCTCATAGGAAGAAACCAAAGGAAAAAAAATATAATTACAAAAGGAACAAATGGAGGAAGGAAAACACAAAAGACACACTCAGGAACAAATGACCAAATTAATTGAAATATCTCCAATGACGATATGCACAATTAAGCACGGTGGGGGTGGAGGGTGTTTGTTCTCCGTTGGGGAAAGGAGATACAAATAAATGGAAGAATGGAGGGATGCTGAAATAGATGGGTGTCTCTCTTCTCTGTTTTCAGGGTGAATAATTAGACCGGATGGTGAGAGGACAGAAATAAACTCCTCAGAAATAACACAAATCAGTCAGTGGCTTGTTCAAATTCATACAAAGAAACTCATATCCCTCAATAAGAAATGCAATCAACCAAAAGACAGCTAAATTTTCTTTATGTAGCTTAATGAAGCTTGAATGTTTGTGCATATACGAATCTCCAATTTTTAGTCAATACACAATAAAAACATCAAAAACAATACTCAAGAAAATGGGCAAAATGCAAGAAATTGGAAATGGCAAGAATTGGACCTTAAAATATAGTGTCCACTTTACCCTATTTTTATTTAGTCAATTATAATGCTTTTGGTGTTATTTAACATGTTAATACTTACTAAACTCCCATCCCAACTCCACTTTTTTAAAGCATATTTTATAAGCTTTGTTAATGTCAGTTAATAAAAATGCAATTGTTCAATGCTCATTCATAATGTATTACTGTTAAGGTACAAATTTGATTTAAAACATTCATATTGAAATTCAATTTGAAAATAGGCATTTTTATTTGTAATAATGTTTCATATAATTACAGTTTTTACTGTTTTTCTGATCAAGTAAACGCAGCCTTGTCGACTCACAAAAACAAAGTGCAAACTTTTGAATGGAAGTAAAAAAACAAAATAAAAAAAAAACTGTTACTGGTAAATGTGAAAAAACCCACAAAAAACAAAAAAAAAAAAAAAAAAATGTCAAAGTATGAAGGATTTGGCAACACAAATGTGAAAAAACCCACAAATGTTCTAGCGAGAATGGCAATTGGCTACGTGCAGAGCAATGATTAAAGGTCAAAGGTTACAGATGCTACACCACCTTCCCTGATGTGCAGCAGTGACATCTCTACCTGCTCAGATACTTTCACACAAGCATGTCCACATATATGTTTCAAACAGAGAGGGTGAGGAAACTCAAGGGGAAGAACAGATGCTGAGTAGCAAGACCTCACAGCCAGCAAATGTGACACTTAACCTTCCATCAGATTGAGCCCTTCAGATACCTATCTTGCCTTCAGGAGGTCAGAAGCATTGACAAAACGCCTGCACAAAGATCAGCTTTCCAGACCTCCCAGAAAACACCAGCCTCCGTAGGTCAGAGTGGAAGGACAGAAGCTATTGTTCGGCATCATACAGAAGCTATTCAGTCTCAAAACTCCACTAGCAGAGCATCTTGAAAAAAAACAAACCCCCCCACAAAAAACAAAAAACATATAACCGATAATCTATAAAAAATTAAATAAATAAATATTACATAACTAAAAAAAAAATTCTGTCATCATTTACTCACCATCTTGTCTTTCAGTACCTCTGTGTTTTTTTCATCCATGGAACACAAAGCAAGTTAATTAAAAGCAGAATTTTGGAAGTTTTATTTTTTTTTCTTTCACAGTGAAAGTGAATGATGATTATGGTTGTTAGGCGAGATTTCAAGGCAAGATTTTCAGTGAATAGCTTTTCAGTCTTTCAACGGCTTTAGAAGTAATAAAGTGAGTCATATGAAGCACTTTTATGGTGCTTTTTGGAGCTCCACACACCCCCTTCACAAAAAACACTCACATTATACACAAAAACAACCTAAAAACACACATTAAAACCTCCTTCTTTTTATAACAACAGAGGAAAAAAACACCGAGAAAATTATGACAAATTTCATTTTTTAGGTGAACTGTTCCTTGAAATATTAGAGAGCTGAAAAAAACAACTGAACAAAAACAGCGGTCAGCTGCCACATGGTTGTGTCAGCTGCCACATTATGGTCGTTATGTGGTCACAGATGGTGGCATAGTTGACAGGCCGAGGCCGACTGACACTTACCAGCGAGCAGGAAGGTGATGAGACATGTTTCTTTGGGCATGTAGAGCTTGAGTCTGGAGCCACTGAACACGTACTCCACCACAGCCTCCGAGCGGCCTGCTCTCTGCAGGAATGGCAAGAACTGTTTCGCCTTCTGTGTCTCCTGTGCAAGAATAGAGAGGAAGGAAGAAACATCAGAGGTGTTTAAACGACATTTGAAAACAAAAATTAGGGCAGATCTATAATGACAACTCATAAATAATTTAGCATACAAATATATCACCAATCGACTTTTATTTTGATTGCATGATGGACTTTTATTTTGACGCCGCTGTTAACAGCAGCAACTGAGCACACAGTGCTCACATTCTCCCTCTTGTTCACTGTCGTCGTTAACAGTTCTGTCTAATACGGATAGAAGTCTGTCTAATAATCAACAAACAGAACAAATAAATACTCAAAAAAAGTATTATAACCAGGGGTGCACATAAGTAAACTAAATAATAAAGTGTAATAATACTATTTTATTTTAAAATAAAAAGTGAATATTAAATACAAATAGTTATTTTATAGTAAACAAAAAAAATGCTAATATTTGTATTTTTATTATTATTTTTATTTGAACTTGCATCATTTTCAAACTGAAAATCAGCAAGCTTTTATTTTGGCGGGTTGCCAGCAGTATGCACTTCCGGGCTTAGAGCGTCAGTGAATGAAATGTCACAGTTTTGCATTGTGCTTTGAAAACGGTAGCGGGTAGCCTAGATTTATGCTTTCAGTTTGAATAGAAATCTTATACAATACAGTTTGTCGGTCTGTAAATTGGTAAATGACCAATCGGTAAGTCCCTCCCATTGAACGCAGGAAACGATAGGTCAATTGTGCATTAACAGCTGTCAACCAAGTCGGTACGCAAACGTGTGCTCTGAACTTATGTACACAGCGCATTTCTTATTTTGGTCGCACATGCAGACCTGCGGACCACTTATGTGCATCCCTGATTATAACGATTGCTTTTATATTATTAGTAATAGAAAGGCAAACATTGTAATACTTTCTCATTTGCAGTCAGAATTCGGCAAACACGCATTTATATCATTTAAACAAATCTTTGAATGGCTAATGAACTTTTAATTCACAAACCTTGCAAACTTAGTTGTGAGATCTTGTAAAGTGTGCATGTGTATCCTGCATGATTGTGTGTTCTCGGTGTGCTTTTCTGTGCGAACTGAATGCTTTAAACATTAAATTTGTGATTTCAAATTACGCTGTGCTTCATGCACACTGCCACACTGCCTTTGCCCACTGTCACATTCATGTCATTTTCACTGTGTGCTGTATGTAAAATGAGTGTTACCTTGGCTTTATTTGAAAAAAATATGATTCCCAATGCACACAAACTTCCCAGAATACTGAGTGATCTGTTGGTTACAGTGTTTACTTCCAAATTATATTTGTATTAAATATTTATTTGTGAAAAATACTTTGTCATCTAAAAGTATAATATAGCCTGTTTCACACAAAAATTCCAGTAAAATACACAAATAATGTGTCCTGGGATTTTTCCCGGGTTCGTTTAATTGTGGTTCATTCACACTGCCAGTGATTTTTCGGAATCTGTGTGTGCATTCACACACATCCTGTAAAGATCTCGCAAAGACACGTGACATTAGGATGTGACGTGTAATGTGACGTGTTCTGTTTCACTTAAGTTGACGAACGATCTCAGCTTCAGCGCGGATAGTGTGGAGCTACCTGATCTTTGCTTCATTACAGTTCGCACATATTACTTCGTCACGCAAATATTGATCTGCCTTCAAAACACCCGGTAAAAGATTCACACGATAACGTGTCATCACTACAACACACCCTTTACGGCATTGGTTTTGGCTTTTGTTCACACAGAGCTCATTCCAGGACTGAACCCGGCAATGTTACTAGGTCCGCAACCCGGGATTGATCCCGTAATAAATCCCGGGAAGTGTTAGTGTTTACACAGAAGGCAATTTTCCAGTACCAACGTGCAGTGGGAAAGGGGCTTATGTTTATTTTACAAATTAATTTTTTAATCCATTTTCAAATGATTTCAAATTCTTAAATATTAATTAAAATAAATACAATTACCAGTATATCTGCATTATATCGGCCACCATTCTTTCCAATATCGGTCGACCACTATAATGGATATGACAATGATAATGTATTTAGCCTTGGCGGAATACTAGATCTGCTACGGTGCTGCTGCAAAGCAAGTACAGGAACTTGCTACTGCCAGTAGATACACCGATAGTTGCTGTGTGTTTTTTAAGACATACTGCTGCTGTAAAAATAACATTTATATAAACCCATAGCAGATTTATACAGGTGGAGCTGGGGAAAGTGGAGGATTTCAGAGGAACTCTGAAAGCGCACTGCAAAATGCTCTAGTGAATGCTAACCAGCCATTTGAATGTAAAGCAGTCAGCTTGTGACAAGTAGTTTAACACTGTGAATATGCATTAACGACCCATCACCCTGTGTCATTTAGAGTTTTATGACAGAACTTGGTATTTATTTGTTAAAAATATTTATTTATACAGTATATTTACGTCTTTAATTGTTCTATGCATTTTTACTTGTTCTATGCATTTATTTTATACTTTTTAATATTAATGCTTGTTGTTGTAAAAAGTATAAAATTAAATGCATGTGTTTTTATTTACTTTATTATACTTCACTAGTTATTATACTTGCTTGGATCACATCTCTACATGTCTGGGTCATTTTAAAGAACATTTTTTTTTACAGAATTGAAATATGTATTGATAGCATGATTAAATGCATAATTTTTGCAATACATAAATAGTTATGCAATAAAATTCATTAGTTAATGCAACACAGGCCCTATTCATATAAGTGCATTAAACAGCACCCTTGTTTTATTTATTGATTGTATAACATTTTTGAAGGAAATTTTTACTTGCATTAGTTTACATACTTTTGATTTGTAATTCAAATGTGGACCAGAAAACGACAGGCCAAGTGGAAGATAACAGTTTGTGACACTGTGAGCCATTACGTGAGTAGGGCGGCTCTATTTCAAGAGTGTCCTGACCAAGGGTGTACTTTTAGAAGTGAGATTGGCCATCTTTCTGTTTGACAGGTGTGTAACAGAGACACTTCAGATTTCACTTTAAATATAACTGCTTCCTGTGACCCAGCACACCAGGGCCGCCCACCGCAGCTGGAAATACAGCCATGACCCACACAAAGACAAAGACACCAAAAGAAAAAGTAAGAGAGAAAAGAAAACAAACACATCCAAAGATAAATGGTCCTTTCAGAACAACAACATAGTCCCAGTCCAAATGACATTACTCTGACTGTCAGTCATATAACGAGGGAATCTTGTTTCTGGATGAGAAATGAGAATGTTAGTGTTTGAGAGTGACACTCTTTTCTCTCACTCTAAATGCCTCCCACACAAACTTGGGTATAAATAACATCCTGAAAAAGTTCGCAGACAGCTGCCATATACTTCATTAAAACCTGAGGAGCTCATTCATAAACGCAGAGATGAGACAGAGGAAGGAGAGAGTTGAGGAGAGGTGAACAGGAAGTCAGCGGCTTTTAAACGTCAGTTGCTTTACACACCAAGTAACAAGCCTGTCACCCAGCAAATGACATTTACAAGCGAAGTAAAATTTAATCTTCATTTAGTAAGGCACCCAAACAGATTGGCCTAAAAACAATTTTAGAGCTACAAGCATGATGACTTTATGGGTAGAAAGACTATTTTTAGAGAGGCGTTCATTAATTTAATGGTCAGGGCCGTAATGCAGCAATAAATCAGCTGTCAGAGGACGAAGCTTTAACATCAAAGATTTGAAAAAAGAATACATTATAAAAAACACACAACAAAAAAAACACAACATCAAAAACAAACCTCAATAAAACACTCTCAGTCAAATTCCACACTGAAATTTAAAAACAATCTTTAAATATAATTTAAAGTCAAATTTAAAAAATAAAACTATAAAAAAACACTCATACTCAAAACAAAAAAAAAAAACACAAAAATATAAAAAAAAAAAAAAAAAAATTATAAAAAAAAAGCCATTCATAAATAATACACAGCTTTAGCAGAGAGGATATCTTTCTTAAGTAAACAAAAAAAACGTAATGACTGAAATACATGCCTGTGAATCAGACTCAAAAGCAACTGAAGCAAATTAAATCAAAAGCTTACCCCTGAAATGTCTGCCACCCTGTGAATGGGCACTTCTTTCTTGCTGTGAAGTCCTTTACCATTCTTGATCGCCCTGCAATGATTCAAGCACTGTGTTACAATCGAAATGTAGGGGCCCCCAGAACATAAAACCATTTCTGCCCCAGCCTGAGAAACCAACCCTTAAACCAAACCACCCATTCATTCATCCCATGCCACAAAAGAGCCAACAAATCACATTTATAGGCCAGCAGCTCTCATGCATTACACATGGGAATGTATACAGTGTCTTTTGTGTGTGTCGACTGCTCGATCAGTGTAATAGTGGTTGCTGAGTGGTGATGCCTGCACATTACAGTAGATACAGGAGGAATGACGGATGTGCCTTTGGCCTCTTTAAGGCAGATGTATCTGTGGCTGTAGCCTCCCTGGTGTCCAATCAAATTCGGTGAAATATAGAAGAAGGGAGAGAGAGCTTGTCCTGAGGTTGATTTCTCAGAGGATGTAGGGTAACGACCAGCAATCTCTGCTAAAAATAAATTTGAGGCCCGCGAACCTCCCATCTCCGCCGGCTCCACAGGGAAGCATTACCCAGAGAGCGAAGGACAAGAAAATATAGGAGATGTGTGTGAATGCATGCGCGCTTTCGAGAGCAACACCAAGAGTGAAGAATAGAAATGGAAAAGAAAGAGCAGCAGATAAGAAGCAGCAAGTCTCTTTATCTCGAGAGTCGCCCCATCTATCGCCGACCACGAGATCCGAATCTCTTTCGGTGCAATAAACCACCCTTGAAACCTCTGCACCACAAATCTATATAATTATACTCGTAGACAAAGAATAAAAGAGCAATGCTTTAGTGCTGGTGCTTGAGGTATAAGCTCTGGGACTGATATTGCCCCCATGAAATGAGAGCTAACCAGACAAGCCATGACTTACTGCACAGAACAAAATGGCTCCATTTCACAGACGGCTTCTCCTACTCAATGTGTGGGAATACGGCCCACATTCGCTAGCCGGCGGTTTTATTTTAGTGTTTTGACTCACCTTGCCTCTGCTGCCAAGAGCTCATCGTAATGGGAAGATCTTTGATCGTCGTCCTGACGGTATCTGATCACTGTTGCGAGACCTTTACTGACCAGAGCCTCAGCAATGTTTCTACAAAGAGATTACAATAAGATGTTTGTTCCAAGATGCCTTGCAACACTTTACACACAAACACATTTTAGATATATAAAACACACAATCATTTTATTTAATCATAACACTGGCCTTCTTTACTTTGTTAGGGAAAAGGAGCTATCAGACAAATCTTTAAAATACTGTCTTTGCTATTTCCACATTAAATTTGGAGATTCCGTGAGAAAATATAAGCTTACAAATAATCATGTTAGGTCTGATTGATTATAGAAATCTGTGATTATTTTAAATCAATCAATTTATGCAAATATTTCGGGATAGTCTATAGGCTTCCGTTTGCACATTGTTTTAAGGAGAGCGTTGAGTGAGATTGAATAAGGCCTAATTTGCAGAACTGACACGTAATTGAACACAACAAGCAAGACTGGTGCCCTGCAAATAAAGTGGAAAATGCATTTCTCATTGCCATTTTTCAACACAGATATTGCCTTCAGCAAGCAGCTCGCATTCCCCTATTGCAGAGCACAGCAAACAAGAGCAAGAGGCATTCTGTCAAGTTTTGGTAATAAAACCAAAAGGGCAAAAACATGAATAAAAGCAAACAGTGCTTTTTATTTTTGGTGCCAATGCTGGTTTTGTAGGAAGAGTGGTAAACAGTATACTCAATGTGATCCTCTCTTCAGAGGCACAAAATACAATATGAAAAAGCGAGGACTGTTGAGGTTAAGCAATCATACCAAAAAACCTGTACACTGACTAAACAAAAGCGTTGATAACCTTACTTCCTATGTCAGTCCTATTTCACCATGCTTCCAAAAATCAAATGTTTACTGAAAAGTAACCTATTGCATCAGCCTGACAGACTGTCTGTGCAGCCATGAATTTTTACGGATCTGCGATCAGTATAGGCTCTTAAAATATTTATGGCACTATGGGAAATCCTGGAAAGAACTGATTCCGAATCAGCGAAGAGTCAAGATGCGGCAAAGCAGCTGAGCCCTCAGGCGATGTGACCACCTGTTACCCACAATGCTCTAACGCCAAGCACTGGGGCATGGTTGGGTAATCACAGCCTGAGGCACAATACCACCCCAGACTCATGTGCCTGGCCTCACTTACCCTAACAAGTGACAGTGTGCTAGATCACACATCCACATCAAAAGGGTGAACAAGAATCATTTGAATTCACAGAAGAGTCATAAAGGGTAATAAAGCATACAGCAGTCCCAATTCTGAGAGTGAGAAGATTGTTAGAGAGGGTCTAGAAACATTCAGATTTTATTTATGGTTCCATTTCTTTCTTACAAGTGTAACAAGTGTCTTTTAACTGAGATGACTTGCATTTGAAGTGCAACAGCTACTATGTAAAGAACAGACCCAAATTTAAAATCATTTTTCAAA
This sequence comes from Cyprinus carpio, assembly GCF_018340385.1. Classification (NCBI taxonomy): domain Eukaryota; kingdom Metazoa; phylum Chordata; class Actinopteri; order Cypriniformes; family Cyprinidae; genus Cyprinus; species Cyprinus carpio. Next base: position 14,692,248 of record NC_056600.1, read on the forward strand.
ATCAGAATGATTAACGAGTGGATTTGATCAATTTCTTGTTTAAAGTTAGCTCAATGACTATCCAGAAGCAGTGGTACAAGGATCAATAGAGGGGAAAATTTTGTTCTCACACAATTGTCAGCGTATGACTTGAAATATATTGAATGAGTTACATAATGGTCTAATAGTTTAAAGTCAGAAAAAAAATACTTTTATTTTACTTTTATTATACAACAGTGACACATTAAATTGATCAAAAGTGACAGTTAAGACGTGTATAATGTTACAAACAATTTCTATTTCAAATACATGTTGGTCTTTTGAACTTTCTATTCATCAAGGAATCATGAAAAAAGCACATCATGGTTTCCAAAAAACATATAGCAGTAGCAGATATTAACAGTAATAATAAATGTTTCTTGAGCACCAAATGACTATGTTAGAATGATTTCTGAAGGATCATGTGACACTGAAGATTTCTGCTGAAAATTCAGCTTTGCATCACAGAAATAAATTACAGCTAACGATACATATGAAGCTAAATTAAATGAAGACTTGGTGAAAGTAAGAAAATTTAAATTAAAAAAAAAAATAAAAATAATAATAATAAACATTGAACAAAAGTATACATGAAACCATTAACAGTGTTTTTTTTTATTACCATTTTATCACAGAGAGTGGGAGTAGAAGGTTTTGAAAGATCCAAAAACCACAACAGATTTGGTAACTGGTTAGTTTACTTACATTCCTCCAATGGTCACTGTAGCACAGGTGCGCTCTGGGAAAGCCGGGACGCCACCCGTTTCCATGGCACTGGTGGCAGCTCTGATGTAATCGACAGTGACATTAACCTGCAAAGACACAAAACAAAATGGTTCAATCTTCAGCGGAGTTGATGTAGGGCCAAGAATCCAGGCCTACATACATGGACACACTATAAGCCTGTCAGGAGCTCAGCTATAGAGATAAATTGACCATTGAATCCACACGTGAGGACACAGAGAACTGCACTGTAACCCTGTTTTATGATGTCGCATTAAACATGACAGAATTATGCCAAGAAAGAGCAACACATCAAACTCTAAATTTGATATCTTTGTACAGGATTGCAAATCACGCGAAAAGCTGGCTGTAAAGGGAAAAAATGGATTACAGGCCTTTCAGGGTGGACAAATTGTGTTAGGGCATCTAGCAAGGGGTTTGGTGTGTGCGTGTGTGTACAAGCATGACTGTGGGCTACTTTCCAAGGTCACCCTGAGTCAGTGTGAATCATGTCAGGCAAGACCATAGATCTCCCCAGAGGAAGCCAAACCAAACATGGAAACTGTTTATCATGAAGCGAGAAAGATGTGGGGACCGGTAACTATTTCACTTGATGGTGACGGAGGCAAGCAGAAGGGAAGAGGATAACTAAAGCTGATTATTTCACACCAAACTGCTCCAGGTTAAGAAATCAACTCCATTTGTGTCAAACTCTCGCCGAGGTCATCGGATCATCCCGGAGGGGGCATCGCATTCGGCATCTTCTTGTTAGCTCTGAGCAAATAAGAAGCCGCGTTGAGATATGGAGATAGGAGGCTGTGATCTGGCCAATTTCGTTCAATCAGTTCAGAGCAAACAGAGGGTTGGAAGCTAATCTGAAATAGTAAGCCGGATCTCCCATCTGTCTTGACACGCAGGGGGGAAGATCAGTCATTAATCGGGATGGCATCAATAACAACTCAAGGACGGAGACTTCATCTGACCGAATGCCACACCCATGGTCCTCTGGGAACGTGTGGATTGATTACATCCTGTTACAGAATGGATGAACATAATGTATTAGTGCACGTGTGTAAAGTTTCTCACAGAAATGAGGCATGTGTCAAAGCACTCCCTTCACCAAGACACTTCCCACCTGTCCAGAGGCGGATGAGAGTGAACCATATGCTCAGGACCAATCAATTTCAGTGTGTGTATCTCTAAAATAAAGCTGTGTCCTAGTAAACTTGGAGAGGAATCCTTATGTAATTCAAGTTGATTAGTCCAACAATAAATTGATGGCAAGCTCACCAAATGGACACAAGACTACTCTTGCAACACTTAAGAAATCTGGTCAAATCTACAGCTTAAAGGGACAGTTCACCCAAAACTGAAAATTGTCTTCATTTACTCACACTCATGTCATTCCAAACCTGTATGAGTTTCTTTATGTTGAACACAAAAGAAGATATTCTGAAGAATGCTGGTATTCAAACAGTTGATGTTCCCTTACTATGGAGGTCAATGGGGACCAACAACTGTTTGGTGGTTCTTACTTCTTCAAAATATCTTCATTTTTTTAAACTTCTATTTTTGCCGTTTTTTTGCAATTACTGTTATAGGACAGTGTAGATGAGACAGGAAGCTAAGTGGGTGTGAGAGAGGGGGTGGGGTGGGGAAGGTTCCTCAAGCCAGGATTTGAACTCGGGACTCCTGTACAACAGCGCGGTGCCCACAGGGCTATCGGCGCCAACATATCTTCTTTTGTGTTCAACATAAGAAAGAAACCTATACAGTTTTGGAATGACATGAGTGTGAGTAAATGACAAAAATTTCATTTTTGGGTGAACTATTTCTTTAACAGTTTAAGGGAGGTGCTCACATTTAGACAAATGTATTGTTGTACTGATCCATATGATAAAATGCGAATGTAGATTTATGAAAACAGGACAAAGAGCATGCAACTGCCTAGCAAAATGAAATGTTGAAATAAGATAAATTCCATGCTTTAAACCTAAAGTTGTATGTAAAGTTGTAAATTCCATTTCTCCCTCCAATTCATTTGCCTCAAAATGAAAATGTAACTCAGTCTAATGGACATAATGGAAGTTCATTAGGTGGGGGAATCCTGTGGACACTAATTTTCTTACCCCAGGAGTTTAGTGTTTCATCAACAAATAAAACACAATGATTGCATTTTCATCTCTTCTTCTACTCTCCAGTTCTCTCTTAGAAGGCACAGACAGCTCTGCACCATTGGGCAGGAGTAATGAGCTTGTTTGAACGACAACATGCCCTTCTTAAGAAACACAAAGCGCCAGCGATTCCCGCTCGTTCAGAAGAGCAAATGTGCTTATGAAGAAAAAGAAAATGAATGAGCGAAAGAAAGCAGCAGCCCATTTGGAAAGCAGATGACAGATTAAATGGGCTTTTAGAGTCATGTCTGAATAGAAAGATCTGACTGAAGGACAACAGCAATGGAGGGTTTCAGAGAAGCCCAGACAGAACCAGTAAGAAGAGAATGACGAAGACAGAAATGCTGCTAATGGCGAAGCATCCGTCAAAACGTAGACAGGTCCACTGAAATGTCTTGGGGAAATGCAGAAAGATTGAGCTGGTGCATGTACAGCAAGGATGCTTTCACACTTGGTTTGACTGCTTTGTCCAAACCAGAGATGGATTCCACTGCTTCCCCCGCTTGACTCTTTTCACATTGTACATCTGGGTTCAAACAGTGGCATGTGTGAATCATCAACGCGATAACCACCGTGAGTACTTATAAAATTAGTCAGGAAGAGAAGACTCACTGTTCATGTTTTCGATAGTATGGATTTATAACCAAAATTTACATACAAAAGCATGTGTGTTTGTCTGCCACAAACGTATTGCATGAAAGGCAATGTGAACTGCACTCCAAATGCAAATTATCTGGAGACAAGCAGGGATAACAATGTTCGTGACTGGGAGCACACAAAGGCACAAATACACTATAGTTTACATTCATACCAACTGTGAATATTCAGAAGTGGTTTTATTAAACAAAAAAATTTTATAAATAAATACTCTGCAATCAATGCCAATTGTGGATAAAATGACTTTGAATCTGTTCTTAATAATAATAATAATAATAATACTTTAAATATTATAATTATCTATTATATAACTGCCAGATAATTGTTATTGTTTTTATTACTGTTATGATTTATTGTATTAGCATCATTACACAATGTTTTTATTAATTTTATTAACTACAGTTTATTATTATTGATTTGTTTTATTTGAGCTAGTTGTTAAATTAACAATACAATTATCATTAACAACACAATTGTTTATTATTATTATTGTTATTATACAATTGTGTTAATTTTTAACAATACAATTACCTATTATTATCATTATTATTATTATTATTGATTTGTTTCATTAAATTTAACAAAAAAATAACAACTAAAAAAACAATAACAAAACAATATTATAATATTATTATTATTATCATCATTATTACCACTACTACCACTACTATTATTATTATTATTATTATTATTATGTTGGGGCAGGCACAATACCAAACTTGGATCACAAATGGACACTGGTCCACACCAAAAGGTCTAGTGTGCAAACATCCTAAGCATACATGTGCATCTCTGATATGTGCACAGCCAAACCTGCTCTCTGCAAGCTTAAGTCCCAGTGAGTGTAGTCTAATGTGGTGAGGGTAGGTGCAGTCAGGAAACTCTGTAATACATATTTCATGGATTAAAAGTGAGCTGCTAGTCTCACACGCCACTGTAATTCCCTCTAAAGCAGAAGTAGAGGGAAAAGATGAATGAAGTCTGCAAAGCTCTGCCGTGGCAGCCAAAATGTGCATCAGGGCAATGTGTGAAAACTCAGCACGTCCTCTTCCATATAAACCAACAAACTAATAAACAAAGCAGCACATACCTGCCTGGAACATACCTGCATAAACACAGACATCAGACGCTTGACACTGACATTCCACTCAGTCACTGTCTCTTGTTAACGCCTCACATACACACACACGAACGCTCACACCCACGTAACAGGAGGCACTTTGAGCGGGCAGGATTATCCAAACGTGCTCTTTCCTGATAAGTGGATTAATGCAACATTTTCATTTGACTTTTTTGCTGAGGCAGAGACCCTCTACAGAGGCGCTACTTAGAAAGTTAGCCAAATCTAGCTTTGGATTATGTCACCGGGAAGTTCTGTTTCAATACCGAGAGGAAGAAATGCACTTCTCCACAGATTTTCCTCCATTAGCCACTGCTAGTGAATGCCACTCATTCTCTCCATCCTTTCAAAAGGAGAAACACGATCTGAAATGGACGCCACGCTCCGGAGCTGTGGCTCACTGGGGATTGGAGGAGCTTCTCTACCTCTTTTCCTTTGATTTTCTCTTGCCGATTGTGCCGCTGAACTCTGATATTGATCACATACTCGCAGAGATATAATGGGAGTTCACCTTCGACCTCTTCTGGGACCTCTTTTTGAAGACTACAGTCATGTTAGAGCGACAGAAGATGGATGCAACCTCAACGAATCCACCAGAATCAGCTCAAGCTCTTCCACTAATACTCTGGAAACAAAAGTCAAGTACTACTTACCCTTTGTGACCAGCTGGGATGCAGCCTGTAAAGAACGAATGGCATCTTAAATGCAAAATCAAAAGGTTCTGGGCATAAAATAGTCCCTTCTGCCCTGATCTGGCAGAAATGAGTCATTAGATTTGTACTTTTTCAGCAACAAAACAATCGGTCTTTAATGATGTCCCTATTTTATAGTTATGAACTTCTATAATTGCCCAGATTTTATTTCTCTTTTAAACAGTTGGAACATTTAAAATTTTCCACAGCAGTTGCCAGGGCAGCAGGAGAGATGCTAAAACATGCCGTGCCTCAGTACAAGGCCTCATACTCACACCATATTGTGTCCTAGCAACAACTTAAGAAATCTGACGAGACTTAAAATGTAATCAAAATTCATTTATGTAACTACTGTGTCAAGCCAGCATTCACAATTGCAGTGTGTTTCATTGACCACGGTTTTAACTTTTGCATCAATATGGAATATCTTGCTACAAAAAGAACATTTCCTGTACAGAAATATTAAGATGCTACTTTTGACTCTGAAGATTGAAGATGATTAATACTATGCACTACTAATTTATGTCAGAGCACTTCTGTGACACTTAATGAGTCAAAATTGGATCCTCAAGATGATTGCCGCAGTCTTGCGCTGGATAAATTCTGAATGAATTCAAACATTCCCACACTGTTTGCATTAATATGCAAACAGGCATCTTATCACGCAGAGCGTTGTATAAATCCAACTATCTGTTGACTACCGCTGAGTGCATACACGGGAAATGCTAAATCTGATCTGAGATTAAACTCGTTGCTTTCCATTTCCTGTCTCTAGTGTCAAAATATTCGCATGATTCCAGGTCAGTGAACCAGACTTCTGTAAAAAGAAGCAGCAATAAAATATTGCTTTCTAAAGCAGCCTCACGTTCATACAAGGATGATATAAAGCTGCATTAGTAATCCATGCATCTGGTGATCATTTATGAGAAAACGTCTGTGTGTGAGGAAATGTGCTGTCATATTTCTTTGGTGTTAAATCAAATGGGCCTTGCAGGCTGGGCTTTTCATTATTCTGCACATAAACAGTGAATTGTTTGGGTGAGAAAAGTCTTGAACAGACATTAAAGCGCAGCTATACAATCTGCCCATTATGCTTTAATAATTCCCAATATGACAGAATTTTCAGAACATCCCACACCAGTTTATACCCTGCTGTCCCAATTAAAATGGCAAACAACTTCTGATGCCAAGTA